>NW_016109907.1:0-3457 GCF_001604975.1 Cebus imitator | reverse complement strand
TTTTTTTTGAGACGGAGTCCCACTCTGTTGCTCAGGCTGGAGTGGAGTGGCATGACCTTGGCTCACTGCAACCTCCACCTTCCGGGTTCAAGCGATTCTCCTGCCTAAGCCTCCCGAGTTGCTGGGATTATAGGAGCACCACCACGCCCGGCTAATTTTTTTATTTTTAGTAGAGACTAGTTTCACCATGTTGGTCAGGCTGGTCTCAAACTCCTGACCTTGTGATCCGCCCGCCTCGGCCTCCCAAAGTGCTGGGATTACAGGTGTGAACCACTGTGCTTGGCCCACAGATTCATTTTCACAACGACAATGCATAGTGTCATTCTTCCACAAACTTGTCACACTGTTTGCCCAGGTGAGCAATACATTATTTTAATAAGAAAACTGTTTGCCCAGATGAGCAAACTGTTTGTCCTGATAAATTGATTTGGAAGACTTCCCTAAAGCAAACAGTGAATTTATTAATTTACTGTCTTATCTTTCTGAGTAAGAATTTCTTAGAACAAAGAGTTAAGTTATATTGACATGGGTAGGCTCATACTGAGGGAATGTGTTCTCTTTCTGAGTCCACAAGGGGGCGTAGTTTTAAGGGCAAGAACTGCCCAGCGCCATGCCCCACTTCCATCTCTCTCTATCCGGGAGATTTAATGGTCTCTGTTTTAATTTTCGCCCGCGGGAAGAATCAAAAGTCAGTCACTCCAGCGGAAATTCTAAGGAACTCCTTTCATTAGCCTTGGTCTTAGAGAAGATGGGGGTTCCTCCCAGGTTAAAAGTCCCCTTCTTCCACACCCCTTTGGACTCCATGTTTGGATCCCCTTCCACAAATACTCACTTCGTGGAAGCTGTCTTTCTCTCTCCTAGATTTCCCCTCCAGGATCCCCTTCCACACTCTCTCATGGACCCCTGTCTTCCCCTCCTAAACTCCATCTTTCTATTCGCTTCCCCTCAGGGTGGAAGCTGCGTTCCTCTCCCGGATTCCATCTGTCTGGATTCTCTCACTCAGTGTGGGAGTTAGCTGTTTCTTTCTCTCTCCTTCTCCTTTTTCTCTCTCTACCTAAATAAATCACTGTCTACAAACACTTTTGAGTCTGGCATTTACTGCGCACTGCGCCGTGGTCTCCTCTCCCATTCTTGGGGAGTGATAGACCAAGAACCTAAAGAAACATCCTCTCAGGGGAAGTGAGGGCTCCCCTGAAGCCCTGAACCCCAACACAACAATACCTCACATTCCATGTGTGAATAACAAATAGTTAAGGAGAAAAGACCTGACCTAAATTCAACCACAGAATTTTAGAGGAAGGTGATTAATCTAAGCCCATAAACTCACCATAAAAGAAACTCTCTGAGACCCAGAGAGTTCAAATAACCTACACAAATTCACAGTCAGTCAGAGAGGAGGCAACATAACCCAGATATTCTGGCTCCTAATCCAATGTTCTTTCCATTACATCACTCAGCTCCTATTTTGAAATAGTCTTTTGGGCCTCAAGAAAGCAAGTCTTTTATAACACCTCTAAATGGTTTCCAGGATCTCAAACATCTCCATAAATATAATGCAGAGATTTAAGCAGAGGCATGACATTTGCAAAGTTGTCAACTCACATCTCACATATTTCACAAAGAAAAAAATTCTGAAATGAATATGGTCTTTTATTTTACATCATTAAAGACCACAATTATACTTTAGCAAAAATGTCCATTTCACCATTTGTTTTTCTGCATTCCATATTTGGAAACAAATACAAAATAATAAAGAACTTTGACCGGCACTCTAATGTCAAAACTGTCCTTCTGAAAACATCAAATAAAGACTTTCTGTTCATTTTATGACTCTTCATCATCTAGAAAGTGTGAAATTTAGACATGTATTTTTATGTTTAGATTGCTGAGATAGTGGAAAGATTTATAATACATCACATAGCAAAAAGCTTCCTATTGCTTAAGGTTCTATGGTCCAGTATGGTGGGCACTAGCAACATGTGACCACTTAAATTTAAATTAAACCAAAATTCAAAAATCAGTTCTTCACTCATATATTTATATTTTTACAGTAGAAACGACTGTGTAGGCCAGGCACAATAGCTCACACCTGTAATTCTAGCACTTTGGGAGGCTGAGTCAGGCGGATCATAAGGTCAGCAGATCGAGACCACCCTGGCCAACATGGTGAAACCCAGTCTCTACTAAAAACATGAAAATTATCCGAGCATGGTGGTGTATGCCTGTAGTCCCAGCTACTTGGGAGGCTGAGGCAGGAGAACTGCTTGAGCCCAGAAGGCAGAGGTTGCAGTGAGCCAACATCATGCCACTGCACTCCATCCTTGGTGACAGAGTGAGACTCTGACTCAGAAAAACAAACAAAGAATTCCAGATGCAGTGTCAAAAACACTAAGTTAAGAAGTGCTTTTATTTGATGGTCTTCAGAGCCCAGTGAACAAAGAACACTTAGGAACAGACACAAATTTCTGCCTTAAGTTTAAATGTGTACATGCTCTGTCTCTCATCAAACTAATAAGTAGCTCTTAAATGCTGGCAAGTAATATCAGGGAACCTCTGTGAGTTTGGAACTGTAAACTTAAGACTATGTACGTTTGTTACAGAAAACTGAATTTCTTAGAATGTATATGATAAATAAATGTTTACATAAAGTTGGAAACGTTTGACACAGAAAACTGATTTTGTTCATTCATCTTGTCATAATCAACTCAGTATCTATGATGTGCTCACCAATCTTGTAATTAATCTCATCAATATATAAACTATCTAGAGTCTCATGCTAGTTAGAAAAATACCTAGACTCACACACTATTTTACTTCCAGTTAAATTATAAATAAAATTGAATTTATAGTTGGCCAGGTACAGTGGCTCATGCCTGTAATCCCGGTAATTTGGGTGGCTGAGGTGGGCAGATCACCAGAGGTCAGGAGTTCAAGGCCAGTGTGGCAAACATGGTGAAATCCCGTCTCTACAAAAATTAGCCAGGCATGATGGTGGGTGCCTGTAATCCTAGCTATGTGGGAGGCTGAGGTGGGAGAATTGCTTGAGCCCAGGAGGTAGAGGTTGCACTGTGCTGAGTCACGCCATTGCACTCCAGCCTGGGCGACAAAGAGAGACTCTGTCTAAAAAAAAAAAAAAAAAAAAAAAAAATTCTATAAAAAAAAAAAAAAAAAAAAAAAAAAAAAGTCGTTTATAGCAGATTCCAGCCTGGGTGACAGAGCAAGACTCTGTCTCCAAAAAAAGAAAAAAAAATTAGATTCAGGAGTACGTGTGCAGGTTTGTTAGATGGATGTATTGTGTGATTCTGAGGTTTGGGTTTCTATTGAATCCCTCACCCAAGTAATAAACATAGTACCCAGTAGATAGTTCTTCAAACCTTGCCCTTCTTTTGGAGTCCCCAATGTCTACCATTTCCATAGATTCATTTCTTTTTACTTTTACTTTTTTTTTTTTTTTTTT
>NW_016109906.1:0-3458 GCF_001604975.1 Cebus imitator | reverse complement strand
ATGAGTCCCACAAAAAAACATTCCTTGGAAAAGCTGAACAAAATGAGTGAAAACTCATACCGTCGCTCTCATCGGAACTGAGGTCCAGCACGTTGAAGAGAATTGAAGTGCTGATCATTGGACCTGGGCCCATTTCTCAAGCATACATTTGATGTCTTTACTCTTCTTAGGAGCAGTTGTCATGACAGATCCATCGCTTGCTGGAAAGGAAGGTGGTCGATTCTTCTGACCAACGGAGGCTGTGTTGACTTCTTGATTCGGTGTAGCCTGACATGTACAGTGCACCCCGTGCTGGTGGGTGGCTCAGGATGGTAAGCATTTCTCTGCCCTGCATGCAGAGGTGTCTTTCAAATTTCTGAGACCTGCAAAGAGCTGTGTCTCAGCCAGCCACAAATGGCGTGGCAAGTTCCACTTCCTGAATTAATATTCTGTGCCCATTGCTCAGTGGCGTGATTCTGGGTTCCACAGGGTGCCAAAGGTCTTTAAGGTCATTGGCTTACGCACTGCCTAGCCTGTGGTGTCAAACATCCTGCCTTTTTAAATGTGCTTGGATCGATGATGAGTTCTCCAAAAAAACATTCCTTGGAAAAGCTGAACAAAATGAGTGAAAACTCATACCGTCGCTCTCATCGGAACTGAGGTCCAGCACATTGCCTCCCCTGGGTACTGTAATAGTGAGGGACATCTTCCACTAGTCCCCATGGTTCCATCACCCAGCACGTTTACAACTCAAAGTCTCCCATCATAGACATTAGGAACATTCTCTTTGTGTAACATAGACTGATGGGAAAGTCGTGGGGATGATCGGCCACTCTGTGATGTCTTGGTGGCCGTGGAAATAGGCAGAAATGTCTTGACCTAGGGCAGTGTACGGCTGACCTTGGCTTGGTGAACTCCCAGGAAGGGAGTCCCAGACCTCACAGTGGGTGTCTACGCACAGGACCGCATTCTGGTTCCCCTGCTGAGGAGAGCACGAGGCCCAGCCTTCAGGCAGACCTCGGCCTTCATTTTCTGTTAGCTGATGACAGGGGAGTTCCAAGGTGATGGAGGAGAGTGCAGAGCAATGGGTGTTGCAGCAGACCATTAAATCCTCTTCAGCCGTCCTTCCAGGGTTGGTCACAGGTGCCCCCGGCATGGATTTCTTCGCATCCCTAGCCATGAGATGTCCGTGTTACAGTGGCTAAGTCCTGAGCAGGATGGTACCACAGAGAAAAGGCAGTAGAGCGTTGTGTGGACATGCATGTCGTCAGTGGTTTCGGGCTGCCATTTGGCAGTGATGAGCTTTCCTGATTCCTCTGGTGGACCACAGGATAGCCATGGTGGGTCTTTGAGGGCTTGTCTCTGGGCAAGTGAGTGTTGGGGTGTTGTCTGTAGCCCTGGGTCACTTCTGGTCTTCCCAGCAGAGTAGTGGGCTCCACCATTGTACACATCTTCCTGGAAATGGTCTCCTGGCCCACATTTTCCGGCAGCCCCACCTGCTGCAATTCATGTGAGCATATACTGCTCTGGTTTCCTCTTTGCCACTTGGAAAGCAATTTCCATTCCAAAGGCACCCAGAGGGAATGTGTCCTGGTCCTGGCCCTGGTCCAGGACTCTCTAGTGGGCTCCAGTCATGCTTGGGGCCATCCACGGAGGTCTGTGTGCGTTCTGGGCAGCATGTATGCAGTCCCAGGGGCATTGGCCACAGAGAGTCTCTTTGATTTGGGATGCCTCCATGCCTCGGCTTGTTGGCAACGTTCCAGTGTTGGATTCTGCTACACCGTAGGCACGATGAAGCGTTTCAGTTCTCTTAACTGTTTTGAAGTCTCAGGGTAGCCAGGACAGGCATGCCACTTTGAAGGGCACATGGTTGGCTTAGAGCTGGAAAGGATTGGTGGTTCTACAGCTTATAGCTCATGTAGCAGACAGGTGCATGTAGACCCAGTGGTGTTGAGGCAGTGCTGACTTGCAGGCACTGTGGTGGGTGGTAGTGCAGTCTGGTTGGCTGTGTGAGGTGATATCACCTCAGAGGTCACTGCAGAGAAGCCCTGTAGATGTGTCCAATGCAAGAATGATGACAGGCAGTGTGTCCTGTCAACCTGGTCCTTGGGGGAGGTGGGGGTCAGGCAGAGACGTCCCATTGGAAAAGTAGCCATTCCCTTTGGGTATCCTGAGGGCACAGTTTGGGCATATGGACTGGGTGGAGGGGAGAAGGCCCGCATTTTGAGGTGGTTTGCTGGTTAGGAAGACTGCTTTTGGCCTTGATGCCAAGTTTCAGACCTATGTGCTGGACTTTGCTAAGGCACCCCTACCCAGCAGTGGTCGTGACTGGTTTTCCGCTATGTGCACCTCACCTGACATGGTGACCAGAGACAGTGTCTGATCACGACATCGGATGTCCCATGAATAGCAGTGTGTGCTCATGCCAGGGGTTGTGGCTGATAGACAAGGAACCTCCGGCCTATGTTTGCATGGCCTCAAGGTCAAAGTTTACATCCTGCTGATTAAAGGCCTGGGTCTTGAGCCTTTGGGTTGTGGGGGCATCCAGCTCTGGAGGCTGCCGACCATGCCTGCCCCTGCGGTGGTGGTAAACACAGAAGCGAAAGGGAGAGATACATACACAGATAACACTTACTCTCACGCACACATACAAAGACAGGCGTGCACAGACACAGGCAGATAGATTCAACAGTGGGTGCATCCTGTCGTTTCGGTCACAGATGCTTCCTAGGTGTCCACAGAGTGACACGGGTCAGGTATATTCATGGAATGGAGGTTAACGAAAAGCAAGCCTGCGAGTTGCTCTGTGGGAAACAATGACATTGGAGTGGTGACCAGTGGACCTGGGCTCATTTCTCAAACATTAATTTGGCTTCTTTACACTACTCAGGGGCACTTGCCATGGGGGCCTACAGTCTGCTGGCAAGGAAGATAGTCGATTTTCTAAGCAGTGAAGGCCGCACGGAGTCCTGGATTTGGTGTGACCTGGCATCCACAGTGCACCTCGTGCTGGCGGACAGCTCAATACGGTAAGCATTCCTCTGCCCCTCATGAGTGGGAGTGTCATTCAGGTTTCTGAGACTCACAAGGAGCGGTTCCTCAGCAGGCCATTAAGGGCATGGCCGAAGTCTTTAAGGTTATCGGCTCACCCACTGCCCAGCCTGTCGTGTCAGATGTCCTGCCTGTTCCAATGTGCTTGGATCGATGATGAGTCCTCCCAAAAAAAACATTCCTTGGAAAAGCTGAACAAAATGAGTGAAAACTCATACCGTCGCTCTCATCGGAACTGAGGTCCAGCACATTGCCTCCCCCGGGGCCTGTAGGAGTGAGGGACGAGGAGAAGCAGGTGTATAAGTTGTCCGTTGGGAAAGACTGATATTGATGTGACCAGTGGATCTGAGCTTGTTCCTCAAGTGTACCTTTGATATCTTTGCATTTCTCAGGGGCAGTTGCCTTGAGAGGATCACCAGATGCTGCCG
>NW_016109905.1:3112-3459 GCF_001604975.1 Cebus imitator | reverse complement strand
ATTCTCCTGCCTCAGTCTCCCGAGTAGCTGAGACTACAGGCACATAGTACCAAGTTCAGCTGATTATTTTTGTATTTTTAGTAGAGACGGGGTTTCACCATGTTGGCCAAGCTGGTCTTAAACTCCGGATCTCAGGTGATCCACCTGCCTCGGCCTCCCAAAGTGCTGGGATTACAGGCATGAGCCATCAAGCCCAGCCTGGATCATCTGTCGTTTTTTGTTTTGTTTTGTTTTTTGGTTCTTTTTTGAGACAGTCTCACTCTTTCACCCAGGCTGGAGTACAGTGGTGCAATCTCAGCTCACTGCAAACCTTCGCCTCCCGAGTTCAAATGATTCTCCTGCCTCAG
>NW_016109905.1:0-1082 GCF_001604975.1 Cebus imitator | reverse complement strand
ATTTTTTTTTTTTTTTAAAGATGGGTTTTCACCACGATGGCCAGGCTGGTCTTTAACTCCTGACCTCAGGTGATCCACTCACCTCGGCCTCCCAAAGTGCTAGGATTACAGGCGTGAGCCACCGCGCCCGGCGTGGAACCAGTTACATTCTTGTGCAATTTCTTCAGAGTATACTCACTGCCATTCTTTGCTTTTCTCCACCACTGAGTACGTCCATCCAATCCTGAACACTGTCCCAGCCTCCTTCACGTTCAAGGATATGACCCAACTGGACATTGTCTAAGTATTCCTTCAGTACCTTTCAGAAAAATGATTCAAGGTGAAATCAAACTTGATGTAAACCAACATTTTTAATCTTGCTTTGTTTTTTAAACTGGAATCACTACACTTCTACTGTCTGTACCATTTAAAAGATACATTTCAAAAAAGAATGTGGCCCAAGGTAGCCCTGAACCTTTCAGCTCCTATCTACACTAAACTTGACAAAATATATCTAGTAGCTTAAAAAGAATAACACTATTGTACATAATAGAAGAATGATGGCAATGAGAAAAAAACAATAGTGTAAAAAAAAAGATTAAACCCTCCATATTTAAGCCAAGGCATTATCATCTTACCTCAATTTAGAAAATCAAAATTGATGGCTTTGGGAGTCTTTACAGATTAAGATAAACTACCTGGCATTTAAAATACTTAACTGATTAAAGAATCTGAAATGGAGTATTTTCAGTGGATCTAGAATATAAACATTCTCTTACTAAGTCAGATATTCCCTTCCTCTTCTGATCTTCTCGTCCATCTGGATATATCACTTGGTCTCGAAGTGTTCCAAGGGTCATGTAAGGTCTCTGACAGTAGTAGAGCAAAAGTCATTAGAAGCAACATTTTAAAAATAAATAAATAAAAAGATCTTTAAATCAAAGATAACTCAAGCTAGGTCTTACCTGAGGAACATAAAATAACTTTCCTCTCTCAGGTTTAGTTAGACGTCCTCCAAAAAGAGGCCATAACTATTAAAAAAAAAAAAAAGAGAGAGAGAGAGAGAGAGAGAAGGGAGAAGAACAACTGTAAAATTTACCAAG
>NW_016109904.1:0-6486 GCF_001604975.1 Cebus imitator | reverse complement strand
GATCTGCAGAAGGCTTGGAAGCAGAAGCAGGAGGATGTACATTAACTCCTTTTTCAACTTTCTTCTTTTTCGTGTCTTGCTTCTCATGAGTACCTAATTTAAATAAATATCACAACTCATTACATTGCTTTTAAAAATAACTTTCCTTTTTAATGCATAAGTTTATAAACAAAACTGATTAAAAGTCGCTATTTAGAAATAAGATCAGAACCCACGGTCCATGCTGAAATATTCCTGACACTGAAATTCTAATTAAAATTAAAATGAATAGTGACTAAAAACTGGTCCTACTCTTTCCTCAACTTAGATAATGGCTTTCAGAGCTAGTTACGTTTCCACATATATATATATACTAACTTTTAAAAACCTATTTAGAAATTTTGATCTGAACTTATTAGGTGCAGAAAATAAACCAATACCACAAAACAGATGAATCTCTTCTGGTTTTGTTTGTGCTTAATATTAATCATTTGAATGTTAAGCTTTTCAAATTATTTTTATTCTATCATTACTAATTCCCACGCATCTCCAAAATCTCAATGCCAAACATCCCACTGCTCTGACTTATTATACCAGCACAATTTATTCTAGAATCTCCTAATTCCAACAATTCTTAAATCTATCATTTTGCTATCTTCATGTATTCACTTTTCTACATTATAAACTTAGATTAGATAGTCCAATACCATTAGCAGCCCCTGTATACTTAATACCTTTATTTTCTCTCCTTTAATCTTCTGTGTTGGCAAAACCACAACTCTGCTGAAAGCCAACTTTTATCCTAATACGCAACAAACAGCTGAAGACAACGGGAGAAAAATAAGCACTGGTACTGACAGACATCATTTCAAACTTATAACAAGTTTTAAGTAGGTACCTCACATTTTGCCCTAATCCTATTAACTTTTTCTAATAAATTTGCTCTCCCACTTTTTAAGATAGCTATTTCATACTTTTTATCCTCTCATCTCAAACCAACAATACCTCCTTCTCAACTACAACCTTTTTGATTTGCTCTTCATATTTCACCGAGAAAATGGAAAAATGTCAGCTATCATGTTTTCCCATTACCAAATCCAACCTATCTGCATCAGTTCTTCCTCTTACCACATAAGGTCTTCCCTACTATACAGTGGCTGAGCTGTCCCTTTCTATGATAAATTCCTCCCTCCACGTGAAGTGAATCCCATCCCCTCATCTCTTCCTGAGTTTCACATCTATACTATCACCTTTCTCCTACATCATCATCATCATCATCATCATCATCATCCTCTCTCTCTCTATTGGATCATTCCCATTAGTCTTTCAGACATGCTGTAATATCTTCTTTTAAAAAAAAATTCACATCCACTTCTAGCTACTAGAGTATTTGTTTCCTTCAACAGCAAAATTCCTTGAAAGAGTTATCTGTAATCAGTATCTCCAGGTCCTCACTCTTCCATTCATTCATAAGCCACTACAACTGGCTTTTGTCCCTACTGCTCCACCAAAACCGTTCTAGTTGAGGTCACCAATGATTTCCATTTTGCTAAGTCATAGACTTCACAATCTTGTGTTTATCTTATTAGATGTCCAGACATCATTTGGTCATTCCTTTCTTCTTGAAACTTCACCTAGATTCCAGAACACCAGTCTCAGTTCTCCCCTGTCCTTACAGGCCACCCATAAGTTTCCTTTGCTCTATATCCTCTTCTCTCCCCAACTCTTAAATGCTGATGGCCAGGATCAGTGGCTCACCCCGTAATCCCAGCACTTTGAGAGGCCAAAGCAGGAAAAATCACTTGAACGCCAGGAGTTTGAGACCAGCCTGGCCAATATAGTGAGACACCATCTCTACAAAAAATCAAAAAATTAGTCGGGTGTGGTGGTGCACACCTGTAGTCCCAGCCACTCAGGAGGTTGAGGCAAGAAGATAGCTCGAGCCCAGGAGCTCAAGGCTGTAATGAGCTGTTAACTGCACTACTGCACCCAAGCCTGGTGACAGAGCAAGACCCTATCATAAAAATAATAAAATAAAAGTAAATGCTGGTGCTCCCCAAGGGCTCTGCTTCTGTCCCTTCATTATCAAACTCTCTGTAGCTATTTACCTCTAAGCTCATGATTTTAAATACAGGTTGAGTATCCCCTTACCTGAAATGCTTGGGAACAGAGTATTTTCAATTTTGGGTTTTTTCAAATTTTGTAATATTTGCGTTGTACTTACCAGTGAAGCATCCCAAATCAGAAAATCTGAAATCTACAATGCTCCAACAAGCATTGTCTTTGACCATCATGCTAGCATTCAAGTTTCAGATTTTAGATTTACAGATTTGGGATATTTTACCTGTACTAACTGCTATGCACTAGTAAATCCCAAATTTATATACCAACCTCCAAAGTCTTCTAATAGGCTCTAGACTCATCAGCCAAAGATTTACTCAAAACATTTCCACCTAGACTTCTAATAGGAATCTCACAAAGGCCAAAATATAATTTTTCATTTTTCCTCTCCAAACCTTTTTCTCTTTTCTCAGACTCTCTTTCCTTTACCAACCTAAATCTAATCTATCAACAAGTTCTGTCAACTCTATTATAAAACTTACCTGAATCTGACCACTACTCACTACCTTCACTGTGTTTCTGTTCCAAGCTACCACCATTTCTTTCCTAGGCTATTGCTATAGACTAATGAGTCTACTCTCTTTCTCTCCTGCCCTCCTACAATCCAAACGGTACAGAGCAACCAGAGTTCTCCCTTGTACAAAACCCTCTAAAGGTTTCCCACAACATTCAGAACAAAATATAAACTCTGCCATAATCCCAAAGGTCCTATATGTTCTCTGACCTCATGTTCTAACACTATTCTATCCCTCATGAATTATCTTCTAATCACTCTACAGTAGCTGTCTTTCCTGCTCCTCAAACGTCACGCTTGTTTCTACCACAAAGCCTTAAGATTTGATGCGTCCCTTACCTAGTATCTCCTCCAAAAATCTTTGCATCCCTCCATTTCCCACCTCACAAGTTACCTCCTCCATTCCATCTAAAACAGAAGTCCCAATTACTCAATCCAGTTGTGACTATCTATCCCATGACTCCACTTTTTCTTCACAAGCTGTAAAATAACATGGAATTTTCTTACTTACAAACTTACTGCGTTCCTCCATTAGTATTTAAGTGCCATGAGAAGAGGGGTCTTACCTTAATTTTACTAGTGCTTCCCCAGAATTTAGAGCAACAGTTTTTATTTACAAGTAAGGCCAATCACATTACCTATTTTTACTGCCATTAAAATGTTAAATTTGTAAAAACTCCCTAAGTATACTAATTAATTGTATATTAAATAAGCTATATATATATATATATTAGTATATAATTATTTCTGTTAATCTCACTACCTGGTTTTGAAGCTTTTTCTCCTGTGCAAATAACAGTTGTAGGCTCTTTTGGTATTTTTTCACTTTTCTCTTCTGAGGATCTCCGAGGTAAAACTGGTTNAAACTGGTTGTCCCATCTTACGAAGAGGAGCTAGCTGCCATTTTTTAATTTCGTTATCTCTATAGTCTGATGAATTTCTGCCTTCACCAGACTCCTGAAAAATAGTACTTAATTCATTAGAATGAAAACCACTAAACGATCTTTAAATATAAGGTAAGCCTCAATAGTATGTGGATAAAAAAAAAAATCAGACCTAATATTACAACCTATTAATATAGCAAACATAGTCCATTCTTTGGCCCAGTTAAGTGTTTAAATGTTTTTTAAGATGTACAAAAATAACTCTTGATTATTAGTAAAATGAGATTCACTCTTTCATTCAAAATCTATTCTGCACCTACTGTGCATAGAACACATAATAGCTTATAAAGCGGAAACAAAGATCTAGAGATCATGCTCCCAATACCGTTAGTAGAAAGAAAATTAAAAATAAGGTAGTAAGAATTCTCTTATTTGGCTGTGGATATGGAAAAAGGAAAAGGAAATTGTGAAGAAATAAGTATCTATATTTTTCAGTGTATTTCTAAAACAAATGAAATTAAGTTCACTAACAGTAAGTGTATCAATTTAAGTTCTCGGTGTGCCTAATGACAATTTTAATTCCCTTGAGGTAAAATAAACCCTCAGAGTACCTGACACTCTGGTTCTAGTTACAATCCACCAAGAATTACTAGTAAAACTGGAATTCTGAGACACTTGGGAGACAGTAATCACATCCTGCTAATGTGCCTAAAAGACAGGGAGAGGAATGCCATATAGACAGATATATCATCAGGTTTTAAAACAGGGCACAATCAAAATAGTGATTTTTCTCTAGACTAAGAATCCTCTATTTTTTTTTTTTTTTTTTTTTTTTGCCTCTGCAACTAGACATTCCTGAGAGTAGGAACATGCTTCAATATTATACACCCAAGGCAGGCAGTGCTATGCCATACAACAGAAACTCAATAAACAGTTCAACATAAAAATCCAAGGATAAGAAAAGCAGATTTCATAAACTAACATCAGACAAGTCCAAATAAGAGTCAACAGTTCACAACAAGAAAAGGAAGTAGTGATCACTTGGATGGTACATGCATTTGCAGAATCAGACTTACCTCAGTTTCTTTTCTGATACAGACTGGATAGAGGGCTTTCTCAAAATATTAACAATTGTTAATGTTTGTTTATGTGTTTATTTATTTATGAGACAGATTTTCACTCTTGCCCAGGCTGGAGTGAAGTAGCACGATCTCGAATGACTGTCCCTGGTTCTCCTGCCTCAACCCCCCGGAGTAGCTGGGATTATAGGCGCCGCCACTACACCTGGCTAATTTTTGAATTTTTATTAGAGATAGGGTTTCACCATGTTGGCCAGGCTGGTCTCAAACTTCTGACCTCAAGCGATCTACCCGTCCCCGCCTCCCAAAGTGCTAGGGTTACAGATGTGAGCCACCATGCCCAGCCTTTATAATCTTTTTAAGCAAGACAGAGACAACTTAGCTACTGGACAATACAATTAGCTATACTTCTAAATGGCCAAGAAGTTGTACATAGAGGTGATTATTAATGCTAGTTAATAATAAATAGAAGTTTTCCAAAGACATGCTATAACCTGTTCTCACTGTGGCTCAGATCCATATTATCAATTACTTTGATGATCACATCAACAAAGTAATAACATGTATCAAAGGGACAGAATCTGATTCTCAAAAAGTCTTGAGAGACAAAAAATATTCGATGCCACAAGGATACGGCAAACTGGAACTTAATCCAGGTTTGTCATACAAGGAATGCCTGAAAGAAATGGATTTGTAAATAATAGGCAAGATTCTGGAGAACACATGCTCATGCTCTTCAACCTAAATTAACGTCCATACCATGTTGTACAGAAATTAGTTTTAACAAGGAGGCTTTAATTCAGGGATGCAAACTTCAGCTCAAACTGATGAACTTTCTAACAAATAGAGATGCTTAAAGATGAAGATGTATCCCTTTGCAACGGATTTCAAAGAGAAACTAGAGAATCACTTCCTAGAAATGTTGTAGGGCATATTAATAAATCAAAATGGTTGGACTAAAAGATTTCCAAAGTCCCAACTCTAAAATTCATGTTCTTTGTATTTTGGATTATACTTGCCTACTCACATACATTTGTTGCCACTGTGTTTCCTCTCTAAAAGTATTCAAGAATAACAAATTAATGATTAAAAAATTAATAGGTAATAAAAAGGTGTACAATGAGTCAAGAAAATTTAATAAGATAAAATGCTGTGTCCTTTATACATTTCTCCTATTAAAGCCGAAATATCTTGAAATTTCTATTTAGAAAATACTTTCAGAAAGTAGTCAAAAAATAATCCCAAATTATCAAAACGCGAGTAGATATTTATGAATTGAAAAGCTTTTTTAAAAAAAAAAAACTTAGCAAGCTAGTGGTCCATTGTGGGGAGCTAGGGGAGGGGCAGTGGAAAGGAGGGTGGAGAGGGATAATGTGGGGAGAAATGTCAGGTACAGGTGATGGGAAGATGGAGGCAGCAAACCACCTTGCCATGAATGTACCTACCCAACAATCTTGCATGATCTGCACATGTACCCCAGAAAATAAAGTACAATAAAAAAAAATTAGCAAGCATAATTTACACTTAAACCCACAAGATTGACACACACCCTAAAACAGAAAATTCAAGTACCAAACTAGAGGCTAGAAACAGCATGAGAGACTACAAGAGATAAGACATGCATATTCTAGAAGTCACTAACTGGTTTCACCAAGATTGCCAAAAAATTTAAATAAAAACCTATTCACGTTTATGGAAAAATAAATTTTTAAATGTAAAAGAACATTAAAACTTCTAATGAGAAATTTCAAAATTAATGCAGTCAGTCCATACTAAAAGCTCTTAAACAAAATAATGCATTAATGAAGAGCTCACCCGTTTTAAAATTTTGACCTTGTGCTTCACTGTATCATCTATATATTTGGTTCTATCATTTGTTGTGTGTTTTGATAATCCAAGCTTTTCAAAC
>NW_016109903.1:0-3480 GCF_001604975.1 Cebus imitator | reverse complement strand
TTTTTTGAGCTGAGACTGCACCACAATGGTGCAGTCTCAGCTCACTGCAACTTTCACTTCCTGGGTTCAAACTATTCTCCTGCCTCAGCCTCCCAATTAGCTGGGACTATAGGTGCCTGCCACCATGCCTGGCTAATTTTTCTGTTTTTAGTACAGATGGGGTTTCACAATGTTGGCCACACTAGTCTTGAATTCCTGACCTCAGGTGATTTGCTAGTCTCAGCCTCCCAAAGTGCTAGGATTACAGGTGTAAGCCACCATGCCCAGCCACGATGCCCACTTTCACCACTCCTGTTAAACATAGCACTGGACCCTCTAGCCAGAGCAACCAGGCAAGACAAAGAAAAAGGCATCGAAATTGAAAATGAGGAAGTCAAACTGTCCGTCTTTGCTGATAATATATAATATTATATCTAGAAAAACCTAAAGACTTCATTAAAACTATTTGATTTGATCAATTAATCCAGTAAGGTTGCAGGTTACAAAATTAATGTGAAAAAATTGTCATTTTTATACATCAATAATGATCTAGGAAAAAAAAAATCAAGAAAGCAATCCCACTTGCTATATTACAAAAAAAACCTAGGAATAAATTTAAACAAGGAGGTAAAAGATCTCTACAAGGAAAATTGTAAAACACTGTTGAAAGAAACTGAAGGTGAAAGAAACAAATAGATAAATATACCATGCTCATGGATCAGAAGAATTAATATTGTTAAAATGAACATATTGCCCAAAGCAGTCTACAGATTCAACATAATCCTTATCAAAATACTAACAACATTCTTCACAGAATTAGAAAAAACAATCCAAAAACTCATATGAAACCAAAAATGAGCTCAAATAGACAAAGAAATCCTGAACAAAAAGAAAAAAGCTGCAGGCATCACTTACCTGATTTTAAAATACATTACAAAGCCACAGTAACCAAAAAAGCATGATACTGGTATACAAATAGACACATAGAGCAATGGAACAGAAGAGAGAACCCAGAAATAAAACTACATATTTAAAGAAAACTGACAAAGTCAACAGGAACTTATATTAAGGAAAGGACATCCTCATCAATACATGGTGCTGGGAAAACTGGATAGCCATATGCAGAATAAAACTGAATTCTTATCTCTTACCATATACAAAAATAAACTAAACAAGGATTAGAGACTTAAATATAAGACCTGAAACAGTAAAAATACTAGAAGATAATCCAAGGAAAACTCTCCTGGACATTAGCCTAGGCAAATAATTTGTGGCTAAGATCTCTAAAACATAGACAATAAGAACAAAAGTAGACAAATGGAACTTAATTAAATTTAAAAACTTATTCACAGTAAAAGTAATAATAGAGTGAAGAGACAACCTGATGAATGGGAAAAATATTTATAAATGATTAATCTGATGGGAGACTAATTATCCAGAATACACGAGGAACTCAAACAACTCCATAAGAAAAAAACATATAACTCCATTAAAAGTGGGCAAAAGACACAAATAGACACTTCTCAAAAGAAGACATATAAATGGCTAACAGATAAATGAAAAATGCTCAACATCACTACTCATCAGGGAAATGCAAATCAATGCCACAATGAGATATTATCTTACCCTAATTAGGGTGGCTACTATCAAAAAGATAAAAATAACAGCTGCTGGTAAGAATGAAAAGAAAAGGAAACTTTTATATGCTGTTGGTAGGAATGTAAGTTAATATGGCCATTATGGAAAACTGTATGGATATTTATTTAAAAAAAAAAAAAGTAAAAGGGACTAAAACCAGGACTACCCTACAATCTAAGAATCTCACTACTGAGAATTCATCCTAAGGAAAGGGAATCAGTATATTAAAGAGATACTTGCACTGCTATATAAATTGCAGCACTATTCACAATAGTAAAGAAATATGTGGAATCAACCTAAGTATTCATCAACAAATGGCTGGATAAAGAAAATTTTGTATATATGCACAATGGAATATTCTGTGGACACACAAAAAAGAAAGATATCCTGTCATTTGCAGCAACATGGATGAAACCTTCAGAAGGCAGCATGCTCTGTGGATGAGGGCTGAGAGAAGGCTGGGGCTCTCAGGATGCTGGTAGTTGCAGAAAGCTTCTCAGGGCCAGGACTGAAGGGTGCACTGGGATGACTGAGAGGCATGGCATTATGAGGCTGCTCAGGGAGCATCACCCACAGCCAAGCTGTCGCAGACTTCCCTGCTGGGAAATGGCCACATTTAGCATACTTCCTGGGCATAACCTGCATCTGTGTAGTGTTAGTGTCCTAATTACTACACAGTATGCTGGCCTCACCTTTTTCCCTCTGGGAAATGGGTATAGTTACAGGACATTCCATGTTACCATATGAGTTTTGGTTAATGTAAGAGGATTAAATATATTTAACTGTGACCATGTACTGATGTCTCTGCAGTGAAAGGGGCCTAATTCTAGTATATCCTTAATACTATTATTAGTGACCACATTAAAATCATAATTTTATAATGTTATTTAACCAGAAAGTACTCCCAGGAAGCCTTCTGTTATACTTTACGTGTTGTTAACTGAATATAATTATGTGTACCTATTATTATTTGTGTTTACATTATTATGTTATTTAATCATTTTACCTTTAGAGCATCAATTATTATAATTAAGGTCATAAATAAATGATTATATTATTTATCATTATAATCAATACCAGCATATATATTATATCATAATAATTACAAGTATTACAAGAAGTATAGCACAGTTTTAATTAATAATTTACTAATAAATATAGTTAATAACAAATTACTTATATGCTGTTAAGGGAATCCTGGTATTATCCTTTCATCTATCAGAATCAGGATAAATGAGGTAAAATGTTAATGCAGTCATTTGCATATTTTAATATAGTATTTAAACGAAAAACTATAGTAACTTCCATTCCTGGTACTGTTGGTATAGTGTTTGCCACTCTGGGAAAAAGCAAAATTATATTACATAGTTTATGTTATCATTATTATTATTATTGCTAACGTTATTTTGGCACCTATCATAATAACGGATACCAATATAAGAACAATTGTGTTATCTGCTCTTATCTTTTAAGTTAAGATGATTTTGGAATATCAGTAACATACAATGTTGATAGTATAATCATAATTAATACCACTCCTGAGAATCTGGGCATACATCTGTAAAATGGACATAATTATGAAGCATCACTGGTACTTCTATTATTATTTGCATTTGTTAGTACTATAATTGTAATTAATTCTAGTGTGAGGAATGAGAGTTTCTTGTAAATTAGCGAGAAATTCACACTTTACAGGGTTTTTGTCAAGTTTAAGTGATTTAGAAGCTGGTAAATAATGATAGCAATGATGATAATAATGGGAGGGTTTCTTAACTCCTCACTGTGTATTAAGCACTTACTTAACTCCTCACTGTGTATTAAGCACTTACTTAACTCCTCACTGTGTATTAAGCACTTACTTAA
>NW_016109902.1:0-3493 GCF_001604975.1 Cebus imitator | reverse complement strand
CTTTTTTTCTTTTTGCCCCACTTTGCCACAAGCTTTTTCATGAGTGCCATCATGGCAGTGGAAGCAGAAAGGGGTATCTGGATTTTTTGTTTTTTTAGCTGAAGTCTCACTTTGTTGCCCAGGCTGGAGTGCAGTGGCGCAATCTTGGCTCACTGCAACCTCCACCTCCCGGGTTCAAGCAATTCTCCTACCTCAGCCTCCTAAGTAGCTGGGATTATAGGCAACCCCTACCATACCCAGCTAATTTTTGTTTTTGTTTGTTTGTTTGTTTTCTTTTGTTTTGTTTTGAGATGGAGTCTTGATCTGTCACCCCGGCTGGAGTGCAGTGGTGGCAGAGCAAGACCTGGCTCAAAAAAAAAAAAAAATTATTGTCATTGATGATACATTGAATTTTTCTTTTCTTTCTATTTTTTTAAGAGATGAGGTCTCACTATGTTGCCCAGGCTGGTTTCAAACTCCTAAGCTCAAGGTGATCCTCCCACCTTGGCCTCCCAAACTGCTAGAATTATAGGCATGAGCCATCACACCTGGCACATTTTTCAAGTAAGCAGTGAATAAATCCTAAATTGTATTCTTCTGAAATCTTACTCATGGTTTTTTTTTTTTTTTTTTTGGAAGAGTGAAGAACAATCAAAGTCTCAAATGAGATTTAAAGTCATATGTACAACTGCAGAATAGCTAATATGTCTTTGTTGTCAAATGATCAAAATTAGCATGTGGGAAAACCTGACATTAACACAAAAGAAGGCAGTTATGGAGGAAGAGAACCAAAAAGATACAAAACATATAGAAAACAATCAGCAAAATGACAGTTGTAAATCCTTCCTTATCAGCAATTACATTAAATGTGTATTATTGAGCACTTCACTTAATAGGTAGAGATTGGTAGAATGGATTTTTTAACTTTCTTTTACTTTTTTGAGATGGAGTCTCTCACTGTCACCCAGGCTGGAGTACAGTGGCATGACCTTGGCTCAATGAAAGTTCCACCTCCCACGTTCAAGTGATTCTCCTGGCTCAGCCTCCCAAGTAGCTAGGATTACAGGCGGGTGCCACCATGCCCAGCTAATTTTTGTATTTTTAGTAGAGATGGAGTTTCACCACGTTGGCCAGGCTGGTCTCAAACTCCTGACCTCAAGTGATCCACCCACCTTGGCCTCCCGCAGTGCTGGGGTTACAGGCCTGAGCCACCATGCCCGGCCCTTACTATTTTTTTTTTTTTAAGATGGAGTCTTACTATGTTGCTGAGGCTGGTCTCAAACTCGTAGCCTGAAGCACTTCTCCAGCCTTCACCTCCAAGTGCTAGGATCACAGTTGTGAGCCACTGTGCCCCTGCTTTCCATAATGGGTAAAACAACTAGATAAAAGATGGCCAAGCAAATAGAATGTATTAACAACAACACTACAAATCAACTTGTCATGAAAGGCATCTATAGAATATCCAACATTCAGCCAGGCATGGGGACTCATACCTATAGTACCAGCACTTTGGGAGGCCAAGGCTGGAGGATTGCTTGAGGCCAGGAGTTTGAGACAGTCTGGTCAACATAGTAAGAACCTATCTCTCCAAAATAATCATAGTAATAATAACACCCAACATTCTAAAGATATTCAAAGATGTCTATAAAATACACATTCAGCCAGGTATGGTAGCTCACGCTTGTAATCCTAGCATTTTGGAAGGCCAAGGCAGACAGATCACCTGAGGTCAGGAGTTCGAGACGAGCCTGGCCATCATGGTGAAACCCCATCTCTACTAAAAATGCAAACTTTAGCTGAGTGTGGTTGTGGGCACCTGTAATCCCAACTACTTGGGAGGCTGAGACAGGAGAATCACTTGAACCTGGGAGACGGAGGTTGCAGTGAGCCGAGATTGCACCACTGCACTCCAGCCTGGGCAACAGAACAAGACTCCATTCAAGGAAAAAAAAAAGGCTAAGTACCTTGTGTAGGAGACAATGCATATAAATTATGATTAATTAGACAAAATACTATAAAAATTTTTTGAGCAAAGGAAGTAAAGAGTTAAGCTAACAACCTGCATGGGAAAGTTTTCAAGAAGGAAAGCACTTAATTTGAAACTTGAAGTGTTAGTAGAACAAGCCTGGTTTAGAAAAGGGTCAAGTTTCCTGGAAGAGGTGCTACAGCACATCAATAGAGTTCAAACGGATCTGATGTCTAAGATGAGCAAAGTAGAAATTAATTGTATTTTATGAGCTGAGTATTTGTATTTATTGAGCCATTCTTGGAGTCATCTTGGACTCCTCTCTCTCACATGTAACATACCCACGCTTTTGGAAAAAGCCCTTACCAAATCTATCAACTCTGTGTTAAAAACATATCCCAAATCCAACCATTTCCCCCATCTTCATGGCTACTAGCCGGGTTCAAGTCACCATCAATTCTCACCTGCCTACTGCAAAAACATCCTAACTGATTGTGTTGGTTCTCTATTGCTGTGTAGCAAATTGCCACATGATTAATGGCTTAAAACCACACACATTTGGCCAGGCACGGTGGCTCACGCCTGTAATCCCAGAACTTTGGGAGGCTGAGGCAGGCGGATCACCTGATGTCAGGAGGTTGAGGCCAGCCTGGCCAACATATAGTGAAACCCCTAATCTACTAAAAAATACCAAAAAGAGCTGGGCATGGTGGCTCACGCCTGTAATCCCAGCTATTTGGGAAGCTGAGGCAGGAGAATTGCTTAAACCCAGGAGGTGGAGGTTGCTGTGAGCTGAGATCGTGCCACTGCACTCCAGCCTAGGTGACAGAGCAAGACTCCGTCTTTCAAAAAACAAACAAACAAAAAAACCACACACATTTATTATCTCACAGTTCCCATGGGTCAGGAGTCTGAAAATGGCTTAACCAGATACCCAGCTTACAGAGTCCATAATCTGTAATGAAGATGTAGGCAGGCTATATTCTCATCTGAGGGATTGACTAGGGAAGAATCTAACTCCAAGCTCATTCTGATTGTTGGTAAAGTCAATTCCTTGTGGTTATATAACTGGAGACCCAGCTCCTCACTGGCTCTTGGCTGGGAGCTATCTGTAGGTCCTAGTGGTCTCTCCCAGTTCCCTGACAAATGGCCCTCTCCACAGGCAATTCACACCATGGTGATTTGCTTCTTCAGCAGAATCAGCAGAATCACTCACACTGTGGCAGGCGAAGATGAAGTCTTATGTAATGTAACATAATCATGAAAATGACATCCAACATCTTTGCCATATTCTGTTCATTGGAAGCAAGTCACAGGTTCTGTCGGCATTCAAGAGAGAGTATTACACAAGGGCATGACTCACTGGAGGTCAACTTAGGCTGTGTCCCCAGCTTGGTCTCCCAGCTTCCATTCATGCTCTTCTGCTGTTTATCTTCTGTACAAAACCCAGACTGATTCTTTTAAAATCAAAACCCAGAGTGATTCTTTTAAAATGTAAAATTAACAGTGCCATTCCCTTGCTCACAATCTTTTTTTTTTTTTTTTTTT
>NW_016109901.1:0-3510 GCF_001604975.1 Cebus imitator | reverse complement strand
TTTTTTGAGCTGAGACTGCACCACAATGGTGCAGTCTCAGCTCACTGCAACTTTCACTTCCTGGGTTCAAACTATTCTCCTGCCTCAGCCTCCCAATTAGCTGGGACTATAGGTGCCTGCCACCATGCCTGGCTAATTTTTCTGTTTTTAGTACAGATGGGGTTTCACAATGTTGGCCACACTAGTCTTGAATTCCTGACCTCAGGTGATTTGCTAGTCTCAGCCTCCCAAAGTGCTAGGATTACAGGTGTAAGCCACCATGCCCAGCCACGATGCCCACTTTCACCACTCCTGTTAAACATAGCACTGGACCCTCTAGCCAGAGCAACCAGGCAAGACAAAGAAAAAGGCATCGAAATTGAAAATGAGGAAGTCAAACTGTCCGTCTTTGCTGATAATATATAATATTATATCTAGAAAAACCTAAAGACTTCATTAAAACTATTTGATTTGATCAATTAATCCAGTAAGGTTGCAGGTTACAAAATTAATGTGAAAAAATTGTCATTTTTATACATCAATAATGATCTAGGAAAAAAAAAATCAAGAAAGCAATCCCACTTGCTATATTACAAAAAAAACCTAGGAATAAATTTAAACAAGGAGGTAAAAGATCTCTACAAGGAAAATTGTAAAACACTGTTGAAAGAAACTGAAGGTGAAAGAAACAAATAGATAAATATACCATGCTCATGGATCAGAAGAATTAATATTGTTAAAATGAACATATTGCCCAAAGCAGTCTACAGATTCAACATAATCCTTATCAAAATACTAACAACATTCTTCACAGAATTAGAAAAAACAATCCAAAAACTCATATGAAACCAAAAATGAGCTCAAATAGACAAAGAAATCCTGAACAAAAAGAAAAAAGCTGCAGGCATCACTTACCTGATTTTAAAATACATTACAAAGCCACAGTAACCAAAAAAGCATGATACTGGTATACAAATAGACACATAGAGCAATGGAACAGAAGAGAGAACCCAGAAATAAAACTACATATTTAAAGAAAACTGACAAAGTCAACAGGAACTTATATTAAGGAAAGGACATCCTCATCAATACATGGTGCTGGGAAAACTGGATAGCCATATGCAGAATAAAACTGAATTCTTATCTCTTACCATATACAAAAATAAACTAAACAAGGATTAGAGACTTAAATATAAGACCTGAAACAGTAAAAATACTAGAAGATAATCCAAGGAAAACTCTCCTGGACATTAGCCTAGGCAAATAATTTGTGGCTAAGATCTCTAAAACATAGACAATAAGAACAAAAGTAGACAAATGGAACTTAATTAAATTTAAAAACTTATTCACAGTAAAAGTAATAATAGAGTGAAGAGACAACCTGATGAATGGGAAAAATATTTATAAATGATTAATCTGATGGGAGACTAATTATCCAGAATACACGAGGAACTCAAACAACTCCATAAGAAAAAAACATATAACTCCATTAAAAGTGGGCAAAAGACACAAATAGACACTTCTCAAAAGAAGACATATAAATGGCTAACAGATAAATGAAAAATGCTCAACATCACTACTCATCAGGGAAATGCAAATCAATGCCACAATGAGATATTATCTTACCCTAATTAGGGTGGCTACTATCAAAAAGATAAAAATAACAGCTGCTGGTAAGAATGAAAAGAAAAGGAAACTTTTATATGCTGTTGGTAGGAATGTAAGTTAATATGGCCATTATGGAAAACTGTATGGATATTTATTTAAAAAAAAAAAAAGTAAAAGGGACTAAAACCAGGACTACCCTACAATCTAAGAATCTCACTACTGAGAATTCATCCTAAGGAAAGGGAATCAGTATATTAAAGAGATACTTGCACTGCTATATAAATTGCAGCACTATTCACAATAGTAAAGAAATATGTGGAATCAACCTAAGTATTCATCAACAAATGGCTGGATAAAGAAAATTTTGTATATATGCACAATGGAATATTCTGTGGACACACAAAAAAGAAAGATATCCTGTCATTTGCAGCAACATGGATGAAACCTTCAGAAGGCAGCATGCTCTGTGGATGAGGGCTGAGAGAAGGCTGGGGCTCTCAGGATGCTGGTAGTTGCAGAAAGCTTCTCAGGGCCAGGACTGAAGGGTGCACTGGGATGACTGAGAGGCATGGCATTATGAGGCTGCTCAGGGAGCATCACCCACAGCCAAGCTGTCGCAGACTTCCCTGCTGGGAAATGGCCACATTTAGCATACTTCCTGGGCATAACCTGCATCTGTGTAGTGTTAGTGTCCTAATTACTACACAGTATGCTGGCCTCACCTTTTTCCCTCTGGGAAATGGGTATAGTTACAGGACATTCCATGTTACCATATGAGTTTTGGTTAATGTAAGAGGATTAAATATATTTAACTGTGACCATGTACTGATGTCTCTGCAGTGAAAGGGGCCTAATTCTAGTATATCCTTAATACTATTATTAGTGACCACATTAAAATCATAATTTTATAATGTTATTTAACCAGAAAGTACTCCCAGGAAGCCTTCTGTTATACTTTACGTGTTGTTAACTGAATATAATTATGTGTACCTATTATTATTTGTGTTTACATTATTATGTTATTTAATCATTTTACCTTTAGAGCATCAATTATTATAATTAAGGTCATAAATAAATGATTATATTATTTATCATTATAATCAATACCAGCATATATATTATATCATAATAATTACAAGTATTACAAGAAGTATAGCACAGTTTTAATTAATAATTTACTAATAAATATAGTTAATAACAAATTACTTATATGCTGTTAAGGGAATCCTGGTATTATCCTTTCATCTATCAGAATCAGGATAAATGAGGTAAAATGTTAATGCAGTCATTTGCATATTTTAATATAGTATTTAAACGAAAAACTATAGTAACTTCCATTCCTGGTACTGTTGGTATAGTGTTTGCCACTCTGGGAAAAAGCAAAATTATATTACATAGTTTATGTTATCATTATTATTATTATTGCTAACGTTATTTTGGCACCTATCATAATAACGGATACCAATATAAGAACAATTGTGTTATCTGCTCTTATCTTTTAAGTTAAGATGATTTTGGAATATCAGTAACATACAATGTTGATAGTATAATCATAATTAATACCACTCCTGAGAATCTGGGCATACATCTGTAAAATGGACATAATTATGAAGCATCACTGGTACTTCTATTATTATTTGCATTTGTTAGTACTATAATTGTAATTAATTCTAGTGTGAGGAATGAGAGTTTCTTGTAAATTAGCGAGAAATTCACACTTTACAGGGTTTTTGTCAAGTTTAAGTGATTTAGAAGCTGGTAAATAATGATAGCAATGATGATAATAATGGGAGGGTTTCTTAACTCCTCACTGTGTATTAAGCACTTACTTAACTCCTCACTGTGTATTAAGCACTTACTTAACTCCTCACTGTGTATTAAGCACTTACTTAACTCCTCACTGTGTATTAAGCACTTACTTAA
>NW_016109900.1:0-3514 GCF_001604975.1 Cebus imitator | reverse complement strand
AAAAAAAAAAAAAAAAAAAAAAAAAAAGAAGGTTCTATCAAGTTAAGATGAGGAAGTCCTAAGTTTTGGGATCTAATTTTAAAAAGTTTTATTTATATGTATATACAAACAACAAACCCAAGGTCAAACAATCAAATGACCACAGAGGGCACAATAAGATTTGCATAGGATAAAAAACACTTTGACACTTTGGGAATTCAGGACACGCTTGATGAGGGGTCGGGGGGTCATCTGAGATGGTCTCGAAGGGTGGCTAGAAGTTTAAACAGGTGAGAAACAGCACAAACACAGAGGTAAGTGCAGGTATCATCAGACCCAGCCTGTAAGGAGCCCACCTCAGAAAGCAAAGGTAGGAATGACCAGAGGGTCCTGGGAGCTGCTGCTGCTGCACAGCTCTCGCATCCTCAGAGCTGGAGACAAGGACCCCACCCTCCCACCTGCTTTTGCCTCATGTTCATAGAGTTGGATGCTGGAAAGGCCTGTGAGCCTGAGCATCTGCAGGTGTCTGGCCTGGGAAAGCCGCCTGAATCCTGCTGTGAACACCCCTCCTGCTGCACTGCACAGGTGAGTGGGAAAGCCTTCCAGCCAAGTCAGCAGAGGCTCATGGCAAAGTCCTTCACAATGGAGTCACAGACTTGGCTTTCCGGGAATCTGAGTGGCTAATGAGAGGTCACGTGAGGATGAGGACACACTGCCAAGGCAACAGGCATAGGTTCTAATGGCAGAAGTGACAGATAGCTTCTCCTTTCTAACTAGAGAAGACATTTGGAGCAGAGATGCCAACCTCCCGTTCAGCTCAGAATGACTATACATTACAACTGTAAGAGTTCTTGGAGAAAAGGTCCAAGTACCCAATTTTACAGATGGGAAACAGAGGCTGGCGGAGAAAAAGTAGCCTATCTAAAGCCTGCCAGACTGTGGCTGTGTCGCCATCCAGAATCTCATCTTGAATTATAATCCCCATAATCTCCACATGTCAAGGGCAGGACCAGGTGGAGGTAACTGGATCAGGGGGGTGGTTTCCTCCATGCTGTTTTTGTGATAGTGAGTTCCCATGAGCTCTGACGGCTTTGTAAGCATCTGGCATTTCCTCTGCTTGCACTCACTCCAACCTGTCTCCCTGTGAAGAAGGTGACTGCTTCTCCTTTGCCTCCTGCCATGATTCTAAGTTTCCTGAGGGCTCCTGAGCAATGTGGAACTGTGAGTCAATTAAACCTTTTTCCTTTATAAATTACCCAGTCTTGGGTCTTTCTTCACAGCAGTGTGAGAATGGACTAATGTACTCCCCTTTACACTCAGAATCTGAACATTAGAACTGTGAGTGTTACTGCAGAACAGGTCCAATAACCCATTTTACAGATGAGGAAACAGAGGCCAGAGAAGAAAGGCAGCCTATCTAAAGCCTACCAAATGAGTCATAGGCAGAGCCAGGAACAAGGTCGTCCAGCCTGACTTCTAGTCCAGGGCCATAGATATTCTGAAGTCAAAAATATTACATGCTTTAAGACACATAGGAGAAGGTAGAATCAAGAAGAGTTCCAGGGAAGAGGAGGGCTGGAGAGTGGCAGATGCTGGAAGCAGGTGGAGGATGCCAGGACAGAGAGGAGAACTCTAAATGTGGCATCCGGGAAGCAAGTGGAAATAGGATTTACCCTTCCTCTTGGAAATCTTGCTCATTTTATCAATAATACACAGACACTCCCTCCTCCAGACTCACAGAGGAACCTTTACACTGGCCCTTTAGAGGACTGAATACATTGTAGTTCAGGGGATTGTCTGTCAATGTCTCCTACCAGAATGTGGCAGGCAGAGACAATATCCAGCTCATTTGTGCAACCATAGAGCTCAGTGCTGAGTGAGCTCCAAGTCAGAGTTGGCTGAATGGTATTGACTAAACATTCCCTTTCTACCTTCTATATATGCATGTACATGTGAACTAAGTACATATCAGAGCCGTACAGCCAAGTGGAAAGTGCTGGGCTTTGGAATGAGACCAAGTTCTGAATCTTGGCTTTAACCTTTACAACATTCTTAGGACCATTAGCGTCTCTGAGCCTCAGCTTCATCATCTGTAAAATGGGTCTGTTTTATGGCCTACTTTATAGATCAGTGATTAATATTAAACAAGAGTTACATAAAGACTGTAGTTCAATGCTGGGGCTCAGGGCGAGAACTAAGTAACCAGCAGTTATCGTGATCAGGTAGTGGGAAAATGAGAAGGTGCAGGCCTGAGCCCCAGGCTCTCAGAAGCAATATGTAAACACAGACTCCCAGCCCCTGCTTTGAGCTGTACCAAAGTGAAATCTGCAGAGTGGGTCCCTGGATCGCCTCCTGTTTTGACATGGAAAAGGGAAGCAGGAGGTCCTAGTCCCAACTGCTAAAAATAGGTGGTATCAATAGGCTTTGACAGTTGCTTCAACCAGGGTAACTGGGTTGGGCAGGGCACTATGGAAACCAGGCCTGGCTCTTTTCAGGGATCTGGGGATATAAGCTGGGTATGCAGAGAGCCGTGCCAAGAGCCCTGCAGCTGCCAACCCTCCGGTCTGCATGTCAGGGGCTGGGTGGGAATGTCAGAGCTTGAAGGAGGCACAATTATGGAGCAATAAGCCAACAGTCAAGTGAATCATTCCCTTCCGGGTCCACCTATTGCCCTACTGTCTGCAGGAACACCTCACCTCCTATGACATCCAATCACTTCCCAGGCCCTGTGAAAATCAATGACTCCAAAAGCCATCTCAGCAGACTCTCCTAAAAGGCTTTTGTTTAAATTTGCTCAGGTTTCTCCCACAGGCCATGCAGGCCTTACAGGTTCCAATCAGCTAACTGTACCTTCTTAGTACGCTAACCCCTGGGGGCAGTGATGACTTCTGGTGCCCCCTCACACTGCCCAGCTACGAAGAGGAGACCCAGACCCATGTCTCAGGTTACAAAATCTTTTCTCTTCCATTAATCATTAATTCTCTGAGCTCCTCAAAATCTCCGTCAAATAGATGTTATTACAATGCCTCCACTTTACAGATAGGAAACTGAGGTTCAAGAGTGCGGTGTACAAGAAAGGGCACACAGACATGAAACCGCAAACTTGAGTTTGAGTCCAATCTATGCTATTCGCCAAGTGACTTGCCAAGATCTAAAGGTTATTTTTTTTAACCACCTAGAAGACAGTAAAAGAAAGGTCTAGAAAGATTTGACAAATGCCTCTCCTCAGGTCTCTTCTGGGGCTAAATAAGAAGGTTCTAGCCGGGCACGGTGGCTCACACCTGTAATCCCAGCACTTTGGGAGGCTGAGGTGGGTGGATCACGAGGTCGGGAGATCAAGACCATCCTGGCCAACATGGTGAAAGCACGTCTCTTAAAGATACAAAAATTAGCTGGGTGTGGTGGCATGCGCCTGTAATCCCAGCTACTTGGGAGGCTGAGGCAGGTGAATGGCTTGAATCTGGGAGGCGGAGATTGCAGTGAGCCAAGATTGCGCACTCCAGCCTGGCAGCAGAATGAGACTTCGTCTCAAAAA
>NW_016109899.1:4017-5800 GCF_001604975.1 Cebus imitator | reverse complement strand
TTTGTGTTTTGAAATTTTTCCTAGTTGCGTATACATTTTGGATTTTTATGCCTTCTTAAATATCAAACACTATTATCAGATATCCATTTTTATTTCCTATCATATTTATTTTACTAAAATCTATTTTGTTTGATATTAACAAGCCCACTCAAACACTAATTTGATTAGTGATTTGTGGTATATATTTTTCATCCTTTATTTCTATTTTTGCTGTTATATTTAAAGTTTAATATTTTTTAAGATAGTGTCTTACTCTGTTGCCCATACTGGAGTGCAGTGGCACAGTCTTGGCTCACTTCAGCCTTGACCTCCTGCGCTTAAGCGATCCTTTTACCTTAGCCTCCCTAGTAGCTAGGACTACAGGTGTGCATCACCATACCAGCTAAAAATTTTTGTAGAGACCAGGTCTCACTATGTTGCCCAGGCTGGTCTCAAACTTCTAGTATCAAGGAATCCTCCCACTTTGGCCTACCAAAGTGCTGAAATTAAAGGTGTGAGCCACTGCACCTGGCTTTAAAGTGTTACTTTTAACAGGATATAGTGTGTCATGCTTCACTTTTAAATCCAGTCTGATAATCTCTTCATGTTAATTAGAATTGGAATGCTTATGTGCAGTGTACAGACAACTTTATTTAATGTCATAATCTCTATTAGGTATAAATATACTATCTTGTTCTTAATATCCAAATTGTCCCATCTGTTATTTGTTTCTTTTTTCTTATTTGGAATAACTGATTATTTTGTATTTCATCTTATCCAAAGTTGACCTATCAGAAACACATTTTTTAACTGACTCTAAGGTATAAAATATACATATTTAACCTATCAAAGTTACCTTTACATAGTATTATTTCTTATGTAATATGGACTATCTACAATTTCCTCTTCCTATCTTATTTGCATTAATTTTACTTCTACATATGACAAACTCCAAGATATTTTTTGCTTTAGTCAAATGCCTCATAACAGAAAAACAGAAAATAGTTATATTTATTGCTATTCATTAAAATTTTTATTTCTTTGTATATATTGAAGTCTTCTACTATCATCTTTTTCTGAAAGAAATTTTGTGGCATTTTTTACAGTCAAAACCTGCCGAGAACAAATTTTGTCTGTTTAATTTGCCTTATTTCTGAAAAATAAAGGTCACTGAGTATAGTAATCTAGGTTGACAGTTTACATTTCTTTCAGTACTTGAAAATATTATTCTGTTGTCTTCTAGCTTAGTTTCCAGAAAAAACAATCTGCCATTATATTTATAATTGTTTCTCTGTGCCTAATAGGATATTGTTTCTCCCCTGGCTTTTAGATTTTCTATCATTGGTTTTCAGGAATTTGATGACAACGGGTGTTGATGTGGTTTTCATTATGTTCATTCTTTTACGGCATTTTGAGTTTTTTGGATGACTGGGTTTCCAGTTTTATCTGTTGGACATCTCCTCGTCATTATTTCTTTTTGTTGTTTTCTTTCACTCATCTTCTACTGGAACTTCAAATGCATGTTTTTGGACTACTTGATACTATAACATAGAGTACTAATCAGCAGCTAATTGCCTGTAGGAATTTTTCACTTCAGATATGTTATTCATTTTTATATTTGCATTTGGTTCTTTATTGTATCCTCATTTTTTCTCTATGCTCATGTATGGGGGAAAGCAGCAAAGGAGAAAGGACTTACAGAGTGCCTACATAAATTGGTTATGAGTAACATAAACAAGAAACAACAAACTGGAAGGCCACAGGAGGCCTCTGGGGAGGAAGGCCTCTCCATGCCTCATGTTCC
>NW_016109899.1:0-3524 GCF_001604975.1 Cebus imitator | reverse complement strand
TTTTACTCAGAATATTTTTACTTCTGTGAGAATTTACCCCTAATACCAACATGTGGCCCTTCTAGAGCATCCAGGCAATGTCCCCAGTGTTCAACAAGGACACAACTCTCTAGCTCATGTGTTCTGGAAACTATTTAGCCTGTTACTCTTGAGTCACGCTTGTATTAGTCTCTGGAATTATATCCTATATATACATATTTTTAAGCAACGATTCAAATCCCCTCATGCAGATTTCTGGAGCTCTTTTGCGACACATTTCCTTAGATCAAGAACTCTTCCACACAATGTCCATCCACTTAGACTTTTTGCTCACCAGTCTCTGTGTCCCCAACTCACGAGTCCACCAAGCTCCCTTGAGATACCCAACTATGCTTCCTGGCAGAAATCAGGAACTCATAAGGCTCTATTTGTTTCCCTTCTCTCAGGGTTCATGATATTGTATTCCTATTACTCAGTGATTGAAAATTTTTATATGTTTTGTCTAACTTTCTAAGTTAAGATGAAAGGTTTCATCTACTCTTACTGCACCATTGCAAGAACAAAAGTCCTGTTGAGAAAATAAAATTACTGTTTTTTCAAAGTTTATTACATCATTATGATGTATTTCCAGAGTTAAGAATCACTCTAAAAATTAGGATATACTTTCTTTCAAAGTAAGAAAACTTTCTATTATTTTAAAATATGACCCAGAGACACATTAATTTTCTTGCTATCCCTTCAAGTTCTGTCAGATTTCATATTACCTCAAGAGATAGATTTGGGAATGTTTTATTTTTACAGCTGATAAAGAAAATAAAGATTAAACTACTTATTTTCTTGCTTCTAAAAGCACAGTCTTTATATCAGCAACACCAGCATTAACTGCCAATTAATTCAATTAAATGTAGCATATTAAAGAAGTATAGTAAAAATTGAGAATGTCATACTCTATCCCAGATCTACAAAGTCAAAGTCTGAACATACACAAGAACTTTGCATGATAAATGAGCACTTAACATTCTAAAGAAATACTGCATAATACGCACACTGAAAATCTAACAGAAACCAAATGAAGTTGATATATGGGGAATCAAAATGCCTAATAAGAATTTGGAAATACCTTATAATGGTAAGTAAATGTTTTCAGTTGAATACACACACACACACACAGCTGCTATATATACACTTCTATGTTATAGAAAAATTTCCCCTAATGTGGTGAAGTGGTAATCAAAATAAAAATCACATTGTGGAAGGAATTCTAGGTCTTGCATTTTATTTTTGAGCCAGTTTCAGTGTGTAGGTCAACAGCCACATACTGTCTTTTTCTATTATTAGTTCATTCTGTCACTGAATTCCATTTAGTGTCAGCTTATATTAGAATTATTAGAGTATACATACACCAGTTCAAGGAAAGAACGATCATTGTTGGGAAATAATTGACAGAGTAATAAACCTTTTACTACCCTACACTGCAGGAAGTCAAGACACCAGTAGTTCTGTCACTTCTCCTGCAGGCCTTCTGAAGTCTTTAGGGGAAGGTGTAAATGAATAGAAGGCTTATCACAGTTAATGAGAGAAAGGGAAATTATTTTGAAAGATAAATATAAATCCATATTTTTAAGGTAAATTGAAGTTTACCTTAAATGATATTAAGTTTATTCATTTAAATCAATAAATTTTTTAAAAAGTCTTAAATATGTTCTAGAAACAAGGCAATGGGTTGGGAGCTGCATATAAAAATACAATTTGACAGAAGAAGGTGCGCTATAAACATGAGAAAGTTCAAGGTAAGGCAAAGTCAAGTCAACATCGCTAAAGAAGCCCAGTGGGCCAGGCATGGTGGCTCATGCCTGTAATCCCAGCACTGGGAGGTTGAGACAAGCAAATCACTTGAGCTCAGTTTGAGATGAGCCTGGACAACATAGGGAAACCCTGTTTGTACAAAAATACAAAAAATTAGCTGGGCGTGGTGGCAAGTGCCTGTGGTACAAGCTACTGCAGAGGCTGAGATGAGAGGATCAACTGAGACCCTATCTAAAAAACACAAAAAGAGACCCTGTGGATATTAAAAATATATACATATAAGCATCATGTAATTTTGAAATCCAAGGGAAATTTATCAAGAAAAGCTAGAAAGGGGCCAGGGGCTAATACCATGAAGTCGGAATTTCTGTTGGAGAGTAACACATTAGCAAAATCCTGCTGGAAGAAGCTACAGGACACACTTACATAGATTATACAGGAAATTAGAAGACAGAAAAGTTTAAAATGATACCTTAGGTGGGGCCAAAGAGAGGATGGGAGAATTTGCATACAATGTGGTTAGAAAGATTTTGGCAAAGTGAGTGGCAAAAGTAGTGATGTGTTTTAAAAACTATGGCATTATTCAGGATTTGGAAAAATGTTGAATTATCTACAATAATTTTGCAGTAAGCATGGCAAGAGAATAATCAGAATGGGAAGGAGACATTACTTATGAGACAAGTAGCAGAGGTAGATGATACACCAATCTGAAAACAACTGGATAGAAAAAATCAAATTGTAAAATACCATGCAACACAATTTAGCTGGTTTTTCTTAAGTGATAGTTCTTTTTGTAGATATAGCAAAGAAAAAGAACTTATTGTGTTAGAATGGAGATTTGGGACATTTGTAATTGACAATGTTAGTGGAAAATCTAGAGGAAAATACAGAGCAAGACGATGAAACACATCTTTAGATTTAGCAGTAAAATTTCAAGGCATATCAGTTTAATTTGGCTTCTATTAATTTTATATTATGTATTAGATATATGTAGCTAGAAGCGGTAATAGTTAAAGATGCAGAATTGCATGAAAGAAAGTTATTTGAGATACAGGGGAAAAGAGAAGTAAGAAGCATAGTTTTAGGGAAAGAGATGTAAAGAATAGAAGATAGTGAAGAAAACAGAAAAACATGTATTTCAGAACAGAAAAAAAATTCAGGACAGATGAAACCAAATAAAGGAGATTTGCAATATTTACCAATAGTTACAAGTACTTCAAAGAGATAAAGATTGATTAGATAACAGAGTTCAATGAGTTTATTAGAACCCAGGATAATCTCTCCATTTAAAGGTCAGCTAATCTAATTAGTAATTTTATTTCCCTGTGCAAAATATCTTCAAAGTAGTGCCTAGATTTATGCTTGACTGCAAAACCCAGGTTATGAGAATATTGAGAAAGTCACTCTTAGAATTCCTCCTACTACATCTGGAAACTTCTTTCAGCTCTATGTATCTTTTTCTGCATGACTTATGTTTCATATTCCATATCTAGTGTTGGGTACTCAGTTTCTTCTTTTAGAGAGTTCATTCTCAGTGTCTAAGTCCACGTTTATCCACAAGGTATTTCTAAGTAATATTTAATACTGAAATGCTAAGGAATTTTGCTTCTTCCAATAAGCTTTAACAAATGCTTTGTGTCTTGCGTGAACCTAACAATGACTCTCTCACTATAAGATGTTAAAAGACAGAGCCTTGATTTTCTCTCCAAAATTGTGCATGGTTGGGTGGCATATGTTTT
>NW_016109898.1:2467-3524 GCF_001604975.1 Cebus imitator | reverse complement strand
GCTCACTGCAACCTCTGCCTCCTGGATTCAAGAGATTCTTCTGCCTCAGCCTCCTGAGTAGCTGGGATTACAGGCACGCGCCACCATGTCCAGCTAATTTTTTGCATTTTTAGTAGAGACGGGGTTTCACCGTGCTGACCAGGATGATCTCGATCTCTTGACTTCGTGATCCACCCGCCTCGGCCTCCCAAAGTGCTGGGATTACAGGCTTGAGCCACCGCGCCCGGCCTATTGTTATTATTTTTGAGACAGAGTCTCACTCTGTTGCCCAGGCTGGAGTGCAGTGGCGCAATCTTGGCTCACTGCAACTTCCACCTCCCGGGTTCTAGCAATCCTCCTGCCTCAGCCTCCTGAGTAGCTGGGACGATAGGTACGCCATCATGCCCGGCTAATTTTTGTATTTTTAATAGAGACGGGGTTTCACCATGTTGGCCAGGCTGGTCTCTAACTCCTGACCTCATGATGTAGCTGCCTCGGCCTCCATAAGCACTGGGATTACAGGCATGAGACTCTGTGTGCTCCACCACCTTAGTTATTAATTGTGCCGCCAATCTCTGATATTTGTGCAAATCGACTTAGTAAATTTCCTTATTGCTGCAGCCAGTTGGAGTCAGGTTTTCTGTTACTTAAAACCCCTCCCAAAAACAAACTGATGCATGCGATAAATAGTCCTTTTTGGGGACTGAAGTCCACGTGGTCCCTGGTCACAACAGACAATTCTTTTGGCTCTAGGTTGAGGCAAAAGAAAAATGTCATGCAATCCAGAAGCTGTCACACCACATGCTCATGATTCAAAGAAGTAGTTCTGGCCGGGCGTGGTGGCTCATGCCTGTAATCCCAGCACTTTGGGAGGCTGAAGCGGGTGGATGACTTGAGGTTAGGATTTCGAGATGAGGCTGGCCAACATGGTGAAACCCCAGCTCTGCTAAGCATACAAAAATTAGCCAAAATTTCTTTGTCTCAAAAAAAAAAAAGAAGAAGAAAAAGCAGCTCTGACTTGCCCTGAGAACTCCACCTCTCAGAGCCTCAGTTGCCCAAGTCTATAAAATAGGACCAA
>NW_016109898.1:0-1402 GCF_001604975.1 Cebus imitator | reverse complement strand
TATTTTTAGTAGAGATGGGGTTTCACCATGCTGGCCAGGCTGGTCTCAAACTCCTGGCCTCAGGTGATTCCCCCATCTCGGCCTTCCAAAGTGCTGGGATTATAGGCGTGAGCCACCATGCCCGGCCTCCTTTAAAGATAACTTCTATCCAAAATTTTAGTGTACAAATTTTATTTGGCTTCCTCTGAAATATTTAATTTGAAATATTTCAAAGCTATAGTTATAAGAATAATATATCTTGGCCAGGTGCAGTGGCTCACGCCTGTAATCCCAGCACTTTGGGAGACTGAGGCGGGAGGATCACGAGGTCAGGAGTTCAAGACCAGCCTGACCAACATGGTGAAACCCCATCTCTACTAAAAATACAAAAATTAGCCGGGCATGGTGGCATGTACCTGTAATCTCAGCTACTCAGGAGGCTGAGGCAGGAGAATCACTTGAACCCGGGAGGCGGAGGTTGCAGTGAGCTCAGATCGTGCCACTGCACTCCAGCCTTGGTGACAGAGCAAGACTCGATCACAAAAAAAAAAAAAAAAAAAAGAATAATACATCTTTATTTATTTATTTTTTTTGGAGATAGAGGTTCCTTCTTGTCACCCAGGCTGGAGTGCAGTGGCGCAATCTCGGCTCACTGCAATCTCCATCTCCCGGGTTCAAGAGATTCTTCTGCCTCAGCCTCCTGAGTAGCTGGGATTACAGGCATGTACCACCATGCCCGGCTAATTTTTCTGTTTTTAGTAGAGACAGGGTTTTGTCATGTTGGCCAGGATGGTCTCCAACTCCTGACCTCAGGTGATCTGCCCACCAGGCTTCCCAAAGTGCTGGGATTACAGGCGTGAGCCACCGCCCCCAGCCAATATCTTTCAATTAAATATATCGACGTTAATATTTGCCCATCCCCACGTTTGGTCGGTCTCTGTGTCCATCTGGCCATGCATCACAGTGCATCCAGTGTGATAAGCAGACCTAGAGAGAGACAGGATGTCTGGGAAACCCAGGAGGAGCTCCCACTGTGCGAAAGGGGCAGGATGCTCAGAAGCACCTCACCCAAATTTAGAACTGTGTCAAAGTGGGCGCAGGTGGGACGTCATGATATTTCACCTATTAATTCTTTTTTTTTTTTGAGATGGAGTCTGTCAGCCAGGCTGGAGTGCAGTGGTGCAATCTTGGCTCACACAACCTCTGCCTCCCAGGTTCAAGTGATTCTCCTGTCTCAGCCTCCCCAGTAGCTAGGATTACATTAACCTGTATCTTCTAAGAACAAGGGCATTTTCCCTGTAAAATCATAATATTATCTCCCTCGAGAACTTTACCATTGATATTAGCTAATAAACAGGCCATATTCAAATTTCCTAACTGTCCCAATAATAAACTTTAGAGCATTTTTTTTTTTTTTTTTTTT
>NW_016109897.1:0-3525 GCF_001604975.1 Cebus imitator | reverse complement strand
AAAAAAAAAAAAAAAGAAACGAAATTATGAAAAATAAAACAAGAAAGTATCATTACCCCCAAGAAACTGGGGTGGAAATGTTTTTTTTGTTTTGTTTTGTTTTATAAATTTTAAAAATATTAAAAAAAATATATATATATATATATTTCCTTCAGATGTACCTGTTTTTATGGTCAAAAATAACTTTTTAATTGTAAACAAAGCATAAGCTTGCATTCTATTCTATTCATATGCCATCATAAGTATTTTTCCATACTGCCTTGTAATAATTATTTTTATGGCTGAAGCAAATGTATGTATTGTATTTAACTTACCACTAACTTTTTTCTTGAGATAGGGTCTCATTTATCACTTAGGTTAAAGTACAGTGACATGATCATGACTCACTACAGCCTTAACCTCCTGGACTCAAGTGATCCTCCCAACTCAGCCTCCCAAGTAACTGGGACTACAGGCATCCACCACCATATCCAGCTATGTTTTAATTTTTAGCAAAGATAAAGTCTCACTATGTTGCCCAGGCTGGTTTCTTTAACTATATAGCTCCTAAAAATTGACTGTTTCACCCTTGTCACCCAGGCTGGAGTGCAATGGTGCAATCTCAACTCACCACAACTCGAACTCCTGAGCTCAAGCAATCCTTCCACCTCAGCCTCCCAAGTAGCTAGGACTACAGGCTTGTACCACCAAATCCAGCTACTTTTTAATTTTTAGTGGAGATGAGGTCTTACTATGTTACCCGGGCTGTTCTCAAACTCCCAAGCTCAAACGATCCTCCCACCTCAGCCTCCCAAAGTGCTGGGATTACAGGAGTGAACCACCACACCTGGACCAATATCCAATTTTGGACACAAATTACTTTAAATGCATTTGCTATTCTAAGTAACACTAAAATACACATCTTTTTGTTTACTACACTTACTAAGAATTACTTACTCAGCTGGGCACTGTGGCTGACACCTATAATCTCAGTGCTTTGGGAGGCCGAGGTTGGCAGATCACGAAGTCAGGAACTAGAGACCAGCCAGGCCAACATGGTGAAACCCTGTCTCTACTAAAAATTAGCCACGTGTGGTGGCGCATGCTTGGAATCCCAGCTACTTGGGAGGCTGAGGCAGGAGAATCGCTTGAACCCGGGAGGTGGAAGCTGCAGTGAGTTGAGACCACGCCACTGCACTCCAGCCTGGGTAACAGAGAGAGGCTCGGATTCAAAAAAAAATAATAAAAATAAAAAAAAAAAAAAAAAAAAAAAAAAAAAGATTTACTCAGAAAAGAAATCATTAGATCAAAAAATGGAATGTATGTCCCCTTTTTTTTGGTAGAGATGAGGTCTCCCCATGTTGCCCACATTGCTCTTGAATTCCTGGACTCAAGTGCTCTGCCTGCCTCAGCCTCCCAGAGTGCTGGGATTACAGGTGGGAGCCACCACGAGCATCCACATATAGCTTTTTTTTAAAGTAATATAAAACATGTAAGCTTTATTACATGTTAAAGAAACTAAAGATAATGTGACCCAAAATTTATTTATCAGTTATAATAAAATATTTTTACACATATGCAAAATTGCAAATAACTGATGCTTTTTTCAATAAAGGTATCTGAATTTAAAGACAGGATAAAATGAAGATACATTTAATGACTTTCATCTCATTTTAAAGTCACCTTATTGAACAATACATCATGAAATCTTTAGTTGTACATTTAGGAAATTTACAATGGAGCTCTCTTCTACCAGTGTGTATATTTTAACTTTTCTCATCCAGGTGTCTCTTCCAGTTTGATGATTGGCTAGAACAGCATCATGAATGTGTGAGTTGGTGTCCTTTGATTATCAGTTAAGAGAATGTGAATTCAGCCACTTGGTTCTACCAATTCAAGTTGCCGAATTTCTTTTTTTTCTTTTCTTTTCTTTTTTTTTTTTTTTTTTAGTAGAGACGGGGTTTCACTGTGTTAGCCAGGATGGTCCTGACCTCGTGATCTGCCCACCTCGGTCTCCCAAAGTGCTGGGATTATAGGCATGAGCCACTGCACTGGCCTTGGTTTTTGTTTGTTTGTTTGTTTGTGGCAGAATCTCAATGCGTCGCCCAGGTTGGAGTGCAGGGGCTGTGGTCTCGGATCACTGAAACCGCTGCCTCCCAGGTTCAAGCGATTCTCCTGTCTCAGCCTCCAGAGCAGCTGAGACTACAGGCGCAGGTCACCATGCCTGGCTTATATTTGTACTTTTAGTAAAGACGGGGTTTCACCATGTGGCCACGCTTCTTGAACTCCTGACCTCAAGTGATCCACCCACCTTGGCCTCCCAAAGTGCTGGGATTACAGGCATGAGCTACCACACCAGGCACAATTTCTTATAACATGAAATATCCAGTGTTCACATTTTCAATAGCGATTTTTTTGGGCAAAATTTTAATGACAACATTATTTCTTTTTCTTTAAGAGTCATCACTTGAGGCCAGGAGTTCAAAACCAGTCTAAGCAACACAGCAAGATCCCATCTCTATTACTGTTGCAAAATAAAAATTATCCAAGCACAGCTTCAATATAAGAAAAAAATAAAAATTAAAATTTAAAAAAGAACCACTATAAGAGTTGAAAAAAAAAGAAAAAAAGGCCAGACATAGTGGCTCACACCTGTAATCCCAGCACTTTGGGAAGCCGAGGCAGTGGATCACCTAAGGTCAGATGTTTGAGACCAGCCTGGCCATCGTGGTGAAATCCCATCTCTACTAAAAATACAAAAATTTGCTGGGTGTAGTGGCACACGCCTGTAATCCTAGCTACTCAGGACGCTGAGGCAGGAGAATTACTTGAACCAGGAAAGTGGAGGTTGCAGTGAGCTGAGATTATGCCATTGCACTCCAGCCTGGGTGACAAGAGTGAAACTGCCTGAAAATAAAGAAGAGAAAGAAAAGAAAAGAAAGAAAGAGAAAGAGCACAACAGCTCAAACTCAACAAATTAAAATCACTTTTTTTAAAGTCAGAGTCTCCTGTTACACAGGCTGGATGATCTTGGCTCAGTGCAACCTCCAAAGTGGCTGGGACTACAGGTACACGTCACAACACCAGGCTAATTTTTCTATTTTTAATAGAGATGGAGTTTTGCCATGTTGCCCAAGCTGGTCTTGAACTCCTGACCTCAGGTGATCCACCTGCCTCAGCCTCCCAAAGTGCTGGGATTACAGGCATGAGCCACTGCACCTGGCCTAAAATTACTTTTTAAAAATATATTTCCTGGCCGGGCGCAGTGACTCACGCCTGTAATCCCAGCACTTTGGGAGGCCGAGGTGGGCAGATCACGAGGTCAAGAGATCGAGACCATCCCGGCCAACACGGTAAAACCCCGTCTCTACTAAAAATACAAAAAAATTAGCTAGGCATGGTGGCACGCGCCTGTGTCCCAGCTACTCGGGAGGCTGAGGCGGAAGAACCTCTTGAACCCAGGAGGCAGAGGTTGCAGTGAGCCGAGATTGCGCCACTGCACTCCAACCTGGTGACAGAGCAAGACTCCGTCTCAAAAAAAAAAAA
>NW_016109896.1:0-3540 GCF_001604975.1 Cebus imitator | reverse complement strand
CTTCATTCATAATATTAAAGTAGTAATACCCATTTAAAATAATTATTATTCATTTACTCATTAAAAATGTGTTGATAATCTGATGCACATAAGATTCTCTGTGGGGCAAGATGGAGTCAAGATCTATCAGTATGCCATCTTCAAGAGACCCGTCTCATGTGCAAAGACACACATATGCTTAAAATAAAGGGATGCTGGAAAATTTACCAACCATATAGAAAACAGAAAAAAGCAGAGGTCACAATCCTAGTTTCTTTTCTTTCTTTTTTTTTTTTGAGATGGAGTTTTCACTCTTGTTGCTCAGGCTGGAGTGCAATGGTGTGACCTCAGCTCACTGCAACCTCTGCATCCCGGGATCAAGAGATTCTCCTGCCTCAGCCTCCCAAGTAGCTGATATTACAGGCATGCACCACCATGCCCTGCTAATTCTGCATTTTTAGTAGAGATGGGGTTTCTCTGTGTTGGTCAGGCTGGTCTTGAATTACTGACCTCAGGTAATTCATCTGCCTTGGCCTCCCAAAGTAACTTTGGAAGCGAGCCACCATACCAGGCACCTAGTTTCTAACAAAAAAAACTTCAAACCAAAAAAGATGAAAAAAGACAAAGAAGGGCATTACATAATGGCAAAGACTTCAATGCAACAAGAAGAGCTACCTATCTTAAATATATATGCACACAGTACAGAAGTACCCAGATTCATAATGCAAGTTCTTAGAGAATTACAAGGAGACTTAGTCTCCCACACAATAATAGTGAGAGCTTTTAACACTCCACTGACAATATGAGGCAGTTCATCAAGACACAAAAACAACAAAGATATTCAGGACATGAACTAAGCTCTGGATCAAATGGAGAGATATCTCCGGAACTCTCTATCCAAATATATATATATATGAAATTTCAGTTCTTTTGCATTTACTGAGGAGTGTTTTAATTCCAATTATGTGATCAGTTTTAGAGAAAGTGTTATGTGGTGATGAGAAGAATATATATATATATAATATATATATTACATAGAATATTATGTATAATATATAATAATTATAATTACATACAATATATAATATATAAACATATGATATATAATGTAATATATATTATATAATATATAGTATGACATAATATATATTCAATAATACAATACATAAATAATTATATAATATATAATTATGTCATATATAAAATATTTTTGTATTATATATAATATATAATCATTATACAATATATATTCTTCTCATTACCACATAGCACTTTCTCTAAAATTGATCACATAATTGGAAATAAAACACTCTTCAGCAAATGCAAAAGATCTGAAATTGTAACAATCAGTCTGTCAAACCACAGTGCAATCAAATTAGAACTCAAGATTAAGAAACTCACTCAAAACCACACAACATGGAAATTGAATAACCCGCTCCTGAATGACTCCTGGGTAAATAATGAAATTAAGGCAGAAATCAAGACGTTCTTTGAGACTAATAAGAACAAAGAGACAACATACCAGAATCTCTGGTATGCAGCTGAAGCAGTGTTAAGAGGGAAATTTATAACATTAAATGCCCGTATCAAAAAGTTAGAGAGATCTCAAATCAGCAACCTAACATCACAACTAAAGGAACAAGAGAACCAAGGGCAAACCAATCCCAATGCTAGCAGAAGATAAGAAATAACAAAGTTCAGAGATGAACTGAAAGAGATGGAGACACAAACCCTTAAAAAAAAAAATCAATGAATCCACCACCAACCCCACAGAAATGCAGACAACCAGTAGAGAATACTAAAAATACCTCTACGCACATAGACATAAAATCTGGAAGAAATGGATAAATTCGTGGACACATACACCCTCCCAAGACTGAACCAGGAAGAAGTTGAATCCCTGAATAAACCAATAATGATTTCAGAAACTGAGGCATTAACAAAAACCTACCCACCAAAATTCCAGGACTAGACAAATTTATAGATGATTGTTACCAGAGGTACAAAGAAGAGCTGATACCACTTCTAATGAAACTATTCCAACAGACCGAAAAGGTGGGACTCCTCCCTAACTCATTTTATGAGGCCAGCATTGTCCTGATACCAAAACCTGGCAAAGATACAACAAAAAAAGAAAACTTCAAGTCAACACCCCTGATGCAGATCGAAGCAAAAACCCTCAATAAAATGCTGGCAAACTGAATCCAGGAGCACATCAAAAGTTTATCCACAACAATTATGTTGGCTTCATCCCTGAGATGCAAGGTTGGTTTAACATACGCAAATCAAGAAACGCAATTCATCACATAAACAGAACTAAAGACAAAGTCACATGATTATCTCAACAGACTCAGAAATAGCCTAAAATAAAATTGAATATCCCTTTGTCTTAAAAATTCTCAATGAACTAGATATTGAAGGAATACACCTTAAAATAATAAGAGCCATTTATGACAAACCCACAGCCAATATCACACCACATGGGCAAAAGCGGGAAGCATTCCCACTGAAAACCTGCACAAGACAAGGATGCCCTCTCTCACTGCTCCTGTTGAACACAGTATTTGAATTTCTGAACAGGGTAATCAGGCAAACAAAAGAAATAAAGCATATTCAAATAGGAAGAGAGGAAGTCATATTATCTTTGTTCACAGATTACGTGATCCTCTATCTAGAAAACCCCAGCATCTCTGCCCAAAAGTTTCTTAGGCTGATATGCAAATTCAGCAAAGTCTCAGACACAAATTCAATGTGCAAAATCACTAGTATTCATTCCTGTATACCAGCAATAGATAAGCAGAGCCAAATCATGAACAAACTCCCATTCACAATTGCTACAAAAAGAATAAAATACCTAGAAATAGAGCTAACAAGGGAAGTGAAGAACCTCTTCAAGGAGAACTACAAACCACTGTTCGAGAATTCATAGAGGACACAAGCAAATGGAAAAACATTTCATGCTCATAAATAAGAAGAATCAATATTATAAAATGGACCATGCTGACCAAATACATTTATAAATTTAATGCTATTCTTATTAAACTACCATTGACAACTTTCACAGAATTAGAAAAAGCTATTTTAAAAATCACATGGAACCAAAAGAGAGCCCAAATAGCCAAGACAATCCTAAGCATAAAGAACAAAGATTGAGGCATCATGCTACCTGACTTCAAACTCTACTACAAGTCTACAGTAGCAAAAACAGCAGGATCCTGGTACAAGAACAGACACATAAACCAATGCAACAGAATAGAGAACTCAGAAATACGACCACACATCTACAGCCATCCGATTGATCTTTAACAAACATGAAAAAAGCAATGGGGAAAGGATTCCCTATTTAGTAAATGCTTCTGGGAGTGCTCGCTAGCCAAATGCTGAAAATTGAAACTGGAACCCTTTCTTACACCTTATACAAAAACTAACTGAAGATAGATTAAAGACTTTAATGTAAAACCCAAACCTATAAAAACCCTAGAAGAAAATCTAGGCAGTACCATTTAGGACATAGGCATGAGCAAAGATTTTATGGCAAAATCTCCAAAAGCAGCAACAACA
>NW_016109895.1:0-3540 GCF_001604975.1 Cebus imitator | reverse complement strand
TGTTGTTGCTGCTTTTGGAGATTTTGCCATAAAATCTTTGCTCATGCCTATGTCCTAAATGGTACTGCCTAGATTTTCTTCTAGGGTTTTTATAGGTTTGGGTTTTACATTTAAGTCTTTAATCTATCTTCAGTTAGTTTTTGTATAAGGTGTAAGAAAGGGTTCCAGTTTCAATTTTCAGCATTTGGCTAGCGAGCACTCCCAGAAGCATTTACTAAATAGGGAATCCTTTCCCCATTGCTTTTTTCATGTTTGTTAAAGATCAATCGGATGGCTGTAGATGTGTGGTCGTATTTCTGAGTTCTCTATTCTGTTGCATTGGTTTATGTGTCTGTTCTTGTACCAGGATCCTGCTGTTTTTGCTACTGTAGACTTGTAGTAGAGTTTGAAGTCAGGTAGCATGATGCCTCAATCTTTGTTCTTTATGCTTAGGATTGTCTTGGCTATTTGGGCTCTCTTTTGGTTCCATGTGATTTTTAAAATAGCTTTTTCTAATTCTGTGAAAGTTGTCAATGGTAGTTTAATAAGAATAGCATTAAATTTATAAATGTATTTGGTCAGCATGGTCCATTTTATAATATTGATTCTTCTTATTTATGAGCATGAAATGTTTTTCCATTTGCTTGTGTCCTCTATGAATTCTCGAACAGTGGTTTGTAGTTCTCCTTGAAGAGGTTCTTCACTTCCCTTGTTAGCTCTATTTCTAGGTATTTTATTCTTTTTGTAGCAATTGTGAATGGGAGTTTGTTCATGATTTGGCTCTGCTTATCTATTGCTGGTATACAGGAATGAATACTAGTGATTTTGCACATTGAATTTGTGTCTGAGACTTTGCTGAATTTGCATATCAGCCTAAGAAACTTTTGGGCAGAGATGCTGGGGTTTTCTAGATAGAGGATCACGTAATCTGTGAACAAAGATAATATGACTTCCTCTCTTCCTATTTGAATATGCTTTATTTCTTTTGTTTGCCTGATTACCCTGTTCAGAAATTCAAATACTGTGTTCAACAGGAGCAGTGAGAGAGGGCATCCTTGTCTTGTGCAGGTTTTCAGTGGGAATGCTTCCCGCTTTTGCCCATGTGGTGTGATATTGGCTGTGGGTTTGTCATAAATGGCTCTTATTATTTTAAGGTGTATTCCTTCAATATCTAGTTCATTGAGAATTTTTAAGACAAAGGGATATTCAATTTTATTTTAGGCTATTTCTGAGTCTGTTGAGATAATCATGTGACTTTGTCTTTAGTTCTGTTTATGTGATGAATTGCGTTTCTTGATTTGCGTATGTTAAACCAACCTTGCATCTCAGGGATGAAGCCAACATAATTGTTGTGGATAAACTTTTGATGTGCTCCTGGATTCAGTTTGCCAGCATTTTATTGAGGGTTTTTGCTTCGATCTGCATCAGGGGTGTTGACTTGAAGTTTTCTTTTTTTGTTGTATCTTTGCCAGGTTTTGGTATCAGGACAATGCTGGCCTCATAAAATGAGTTAGGGAGGAGTCCCACCTTTTCGGTCTGTTGGAATAGTTTCATTAGAAGTGGTATCAGCTCTTCTTTGTACCTCTGGTAACAATCATCTATAAATTTGTCTAGTCCTGGAATTTTGGTGGGTAGGTTTTTGTTAATGCCTCAGTTTCTGAAATCATTATTGGTTTATTCAGGGATTCAACTTCTTCCTGGTTCAGTCTTGGGAGGGTGTATGTGTCCACGAATTTATCCATTTCTTCCAGATTTTATGTCTATGTGCGTAGAGGTATTTTTAGTATTCTCTACTGGTTGTCTGCATTTCTGTGGGGTTGGTGGTGGATTCATTGATTTTTTTTTTTAAGGGTTTGTGTCTCCATCTCTTTCAGTTCATCTCTGAACTTTGTTATTTCTTATCTTCTGCTAGCATTGGGATTGGTTTGCCCTTGGTTCTCTTGTTCCTTTAGTTGTGATGTTAGGTTGCTGATTTGAGATCTCTCTAACTTTTTGATACGGGCATTTAATGTTATAAATTTCCCTCTTAACACTGCTTCAGCTGCATACCAGAGATTCTGGTATGTTGTCTCTTTGTTCTTATTAGTCTCAAAGAACGTCTTGATTTCTGCCTTAATTTCATTATTTACCCAGGAGTCATTCAGGAGCGGGTTATTCAATTTCCATGTTGTGTGGTTTTGAGTGAGTTTCTTAATCTTGAGTTCTAATTTGATTGCACTGTGGTTTGACAGACTGATTGTTACAATTTCAGATCTTTTGCATTTGCTGAAGAGTGTTTTATTTCCAATTATGTGATCAATTTTAGAGAAAGTGCTATGTGGTAATGAGAAGAATATATATTGTATAATGATTATATATTATATATAATACAAAAATATTTTATATATGACATAATTATATATTATATAATTATTTATGTATTGTATTATTGAATATATATTATGTCATACTATATATTATATAATATATATTACATTATATATCATATGTTTATATATTATATATTGTATGTAATTATAATTATTATATATTATACATAATATTCTATGTAATATATATATTATATATATATATATTCTTCTCATCACCACATAACACTTTCTCTAAAACTGATCACATAATTGGAATTAAAACACTCCTCAGTAAATGCAAAAGAACTGAAATTTCATATATATATATATTTGGATAGAGAGTTCCGGAGATATCTCTCCATTTGATCCAGAGCTTAGTTCATGTCCTGAATATCTTTGTTGTTTTTGTGTCTTGATGAACTGCCTCATATTGTCAGTGGAGTGTTAAAAGCTCTCACTATTATTGTGTGGGAGACTAAGTCTCCTTGTAATTCTCTAAGAACTTGCATTATGAATCTGGGTACTTCTGTACTGTGTGCATATATATTTAAGATAGGTAGCTCTTCTTGTTGCATTGAAGTCTTTGCCATTATGTAATGCCCTTCTTTGTCTTTTTTCATCTTTTTTGGTTTGAAGTTTTTTTTGTTAGAAACTAGGTGCCTGGTATGGTGGCTCGCTTCCAAAGTTACTTTGGGAGGCCAAGGCAGATGAATTACCTGAGGTCAGTAATTCAAGACCAGCCTGACCAACACAGAGAAACCCCATCTCTACTAAAAATGCAGAATTAGCAGGGCATGGTGGTGCATGCCTGTAATATCAGCTACTTGGGAGGCTGAGGCAGGAGAATCTCTTGATCCCGGGATGCAGAGGTTGCAGTGAGCTGAGGTCACACCATTGCACTCCAGCCTGAGCAACAAGAGTGAAAACTCCATCTCAAAAAAAAAAAAGAAAGAAAAGAAACTAGGATTGTGACCTCTGCTTTTTTCTGTTTTCTATATGGTTGGTAAATTTTCCAGCATCCCTTTATTTTAAGCATATGTGTGTCTTTGCACATGAGACGGGTCTCTTGAAGATGGCATACTGATAGATCTTGACTCCATCTTGCCCCACAGAGAATCTTATGTGCATCAGATTATCAACACATTTTTAATGAGTAAATGAATAATAATTATTTTAAATGGGTATTACTACTTTAATATTATGAATGAAG
>NW_016109894.1:0-3542 GCF_001604975.1 Cebus imitator | reverse complement strand
AAAAAAAAAAAAAAAAAAAAAAAAAATAGTTCAAAATTATTTCCTAGGTTTTCACTAGAAATTAACATTACTAAGAGTTTACATTTAAATTAATACAACTAAAACTATTAAATAATTCTATATGCAATGTGTACAAGAAAAGCAAGATATATTTTTTGGTAAGAAAAGTTACAAAAGGTATGAGGATGTATGTGTATTTACTGACAAAATAATTTTGTTTAGTTTAGGAATTAAAGGTTGCTTCAAATGAGAAAAGATGATGCAGATAAAACTAAATGAGTATAAAAAGTTGAGGGAAAAGGGGAATTTCAAATCTTGCATGGTTAAATGGATAAAGTTAAATAAATTTACCAATATGGTTTTCAAATTGAGCCTTCATATCAAAAACACATACTAATGCAAGGCTATAATTTGGTATTTTTCTTTTGAATAAGATTTTCATAAAGTATTAATAAGAAATAATATAAGACTTTGGCTTACATTTTAGGAAAACTCCAAAAAAAGGAGAAGGGAGACAGAAACAGATTCTGTGTGACTCATGCTGTCTTTACTAGGTCTTTTAATTATTTGGAAAGCTGAGTCTCCTCTCTATCAAAGAGTAAAGGTTTTTGCTTTCTGAAATCTTTTAATTAACAACTTGGCTAAATGAATGACTATTATTTCACAACGGCCTATTTTTGATAAAGTTTTTTAAACCTTTGACATGTTTAATAGGCTTCATAGAATCAAATTTTAAATGGTAAATTAAGTTGTTCTGACCACAAATTAGCTTTGGGATGTTACAGAGGACCCCTAAAGCATCCAAAAGAGAGACAGTATGGCTTATTTGATTTATTAAATTGTATGGACGACATTGTCAATTAAGAAATGATGTTTAATCTTTTTTGAGTTATATGTGTATAAATATGCTGTTAATGTGTCCAAAAGTTGATGAGATTCCTAAATATATTATATGTTAAATTTCTACATGCCACAGAAAATAACAAAAGTCCTTGTTAGTTCCATCTTTAACTATGGTCATTTTTAAGTCTTGCTGTCATAATAAATTGCTTTATTCTGATGCTTTCTGTCCATAAAAGCTTTTTGCAAATCCTAAAATGGTGTCTTCAAGGAGGTTCATGGAAAAGACTACAAGTATTTAAGCACACGTTTCTGACAACGTTGAGATAATACAGATGCACTAGGTAAGAATTTCTAAAACTCCTATAAAAAAATAAATAAATAAAACTAGACTCATAAAATTGCTAATCTAACGAACAAGAATAACATGTAGCTGAACTGATGAAGGACTAAACAAATTCTGTGCCACTTTTTTGATTGAAACATTGTTGAAACATTTTTAAAGTTTTTTTCCAGACTCAAAAAAATCTTTTTCTTTCAAGTTACTTATAGTTTATAACAATTGCGTAGAAAAAACTTTTGTAAGCACATTTTAAACATTTCCTTTCTCTCTACTGCTCCTTCCAGAATTTAGAAGCTATTTATGAATATTCACTTTTTTTTCTTTTTTTTTTCCCTTGAGATGAAGTCTTGTTCTTTCACCCAGGCTGGAGTGCACTGGTGCGATTTCGGCTCACTGCCAGCTACACCTCCTGGGTTTAAGCAATTCTCCTGCCTCAGCCTCCTGAGTAGCTGGGATTATAGGCGCGCGCCACCACCCCGGCTAATTTTTTTACTTTTAGTAGAGAGGGGGTTTCACCATGTTGGCCAGGCCGTTCTCAAACTACTGACCTCATGATCTGCCTGCCTTAGCCTACCAAAGTGCTGGGATTACAGGTGTGCGTCACAGTGCCCAGTCAAGTATTTTTATTTCACAGCAATATAGTTATTTGTATAAGTTCAATAAAAATCTGTTTTATTTTGTATCAGGACACTATTGAAAACACTGGTATTTTTTACCCAGGCTTTGACTAGAAAGACATGTTTTAAGATGTGACCAGACTGCTTTGAAGGACTGGGATTGACTTTATAACGCCAACAGACTTGGAAAAAGGCTGGCCAGGTACCTTACCTACACAGCTCCCTTACAAAATTCCTGACCTTGTTGTGATAAGTAAATAATGTCACTTTCTGACAGGCCCCAGGAATCTCAGCATATTTTAGGGACCTTGAGAAGAAAGAAATTTACTCAATTCATACTGGCATTACAGACATGGTCTTTGGCTTGGCTCTAAACCTCAAGAGATTTTTTAATGTCTAATCTGAAATTTCATGTGATAAATTTACAGCAAAGTCAACTTAAAAATAGCCTATATGACCAATCACTATCTCTGTTGAACTTAATGCAAATAATTAGGCCAAGGTTAATAAGACTTAAACTTACTTTATTAATAAATTGGTCTTACTATGATTTATCTTTGGTAGAAATGAAAGACCAGAGGGTCAAAAAGAAATAGAATTCAGAGGGAAACATGTAGTATATCTGTTATTAGTTTCCAGCTCACTGAAGTTTTTCTCATTTGATTTTGAGATTTTATTATTACCTGCAATCTGGACTGACTCTTACATTTTTAGTCCCCTTCAATATCTGACTGTGATTCTGCAATCTACTGTTTCCAATTTTTCATCCACCATTCGGACTTAAAAATCACTAGAAATTAAAATTGTGCTTTTCTTAAAGTCCTACAAACTGAAGCTAGATAATGTCATAACCTTTGATAGAAACCACTGTAGCCACTTATATATAAACAGTCTTCATGACTATTAACAGTAGACTGCTCAGAAAGTTCACTGAAACTTTTTTTTTTTTTTTTGAGACAGAGTCTTACTCTGTCACCCAGGCTGTAGTGTGCAGTGGTGCAATCTCGGTTCACCACAACCTCTGCCTTCTCTTCCTGGGTCCGCCAGAGGCGTGGTTTCAAAGCCAGGAGTTTCCCAGCTCCACGCCTCCATCTGGGAACCAGAGGGGTTTCAAATGTAAAGTTCTCTGTCTGGGTTTCCTGTGGGCGGGGTAGGTAGAGAAAGCCAGGTGAAGCTCCCTTGTCCCAAAAAACCCGTGGAAAGCTCTGGGAGGAGGGGGCTCTATAACTCAGAGTTGTGGATCATGCAGCCAATCCAGTATCAAAGTCAAAGATCAATCACTCCAGAGGAAGTCTGAAAGAACTCCTTTCATTGGACGAGGACATGAATGGGAGGGAATAACTCAAGGGTTAAAACTCCAGCTGCTCCTACCCCTACGGATTCCTTCTCTGGGTCCACTCACACGACAGTGTGGGAGCTATCTTTCTCTCTCTCTCTCTAATAAATCACTTTTCCTCAAAATTCTTTGGGTCCAAGATATTTATTCTAATGGCAAACTCACCGCTCCTCCAGGGCCCCTTTCCCCATTCTTTGGGGTTAGTGAGGCTAAGAACTTCGGAAATGGTAGCTGAGTAGCTCCCCCTGTTACACTCCCACCTCAGCCTCCAGAGTGGCTGAGATTACAGGTGTGCACCACCACGCCAGGCCTTTTTTTTTTTTTTCTTTTGTATTTTTAGTAGAGATGGGGCTTTACCACATTGGCCAGGCTGGTCTCAAACTCCTGCAGAGTGATCCACCCATGT
>NW_016109893.1:0-3543 GCF_001604975.1 Cebus imitator | reverse complement strand
AAAAAAAAAAAAAAAAAAAAAAAAAATAGTTCAAAATTATTTCCTAGGTTTTCACTAGAAATTAACATTACTAAGAGTTTACATTTAAATTAATACAACTAAAACTATTAAATAATTCTATATGCAATGTGTACAAGAAAAGCAAGATATATTTTTTGGTAAGAAAAGTTACAAAAGGTATGAGGATGTATGTGTATTTACTGACAAAATAATTTTGTTTAGTTTAGGAATTAAAGGTTGCTTCAAATGAGAAAAGATGATGCAGATAAAACTAAATGAGTATAAAAAGTTGAGGGAAAAGGGGAATTTCAAATCTTGCATGGTTAAATGGATAAAGTTAAATAAATTTACCAATATGGTTTTCAAATTGAGCCTTCATATCAAAAACACATACTAATGCAAGGCTATAATTTGGTATTTTTCTTTTGAATAAGATTTTCATAAAGTATTAATAAGAAATAATATAAGACTTTGGCTTACATTTTAGGAAAACTCCAAAAAAAGGAGAAGGGAGACAGAAACAGATTCTGTGTGACTCATGCTGTCTTTACTAGGTCTTTTAATTATTTGGAAAGCTGAGTCTCCTCTCTATCAAAGAGTAAAGGTTTTTGCTTTCTGAAATCTTTTAATTAACAACTTGGCTAAATGAATGACTATTATTTCACAACGGCCTATTTTTGATAAAGTTTTTTAAACCTTTGACATGTTTAATAGGCTTCATAGAATCAAATTTTAAATGGTAAATTAAGTTGTTCTGACCACAAATTAGCTTTGGGATGTTACAGAGGACCCCTAAAGCATCCAAAAGAGAGACAGTATGGCTTATTTGATTTATTAAATTGTATGGACGACATTGTCAATTAAGAAATGATGTTTAATCTTTTTTGAGTTATATGTGTATAAATATGCTGTTAATGTGTCCAAAAGTTGATGAGATTCCTAAATATATTATATGTTAAATTTCTACATGCCACAGAAAATAACAAAAGTCCTTGTTAGTTCCATCTTTAACTATGGTCATTTTTAAGTCTTGCTGTCATAATAAATTGCTTTATTCTGATGCTTTCTGTCCATAAAAGCTTTTTGCAAATCCTAAAATGGTGTCTTCAAGGAGGTTCATGGAAAAGACTACAAGTATTTAAGCACACGTTTCTGACAACGTTGAGATAATACAGATGCACTAGGTAAGAATTTCTAAAACTCCTATAAAAAAATAAATAAATAAAACTAGACTCATAAAATTGCTAATCTAACGAACAAGAATAACATGTAGCTGAACTGATGAAGGACTAAACAAATTCTGTGCCACTTTTTTGATTGAAACATTGTTGAAACATTTTTAAAGTTTTTTTCCAGACTCAAAAAAATCTTTTTCTTTCAAGTTACTTATAGTTTATAACAATTGCGTAGAAAAAACTTTTGTAAGCACATTTTAAACATTTCCTTTCTCTCTACTGCTCCTTCCAGAATTTAGAAGCTATTTATGAATATTCACTTTTTTTTCTTTTTTTTTTCCCTTGAGATGAAGTCTTGTTCTTTCACCCAGGCTGGAGTGCACTGGTGCGATTTCGGCTCACTGCCAGCTACACCTCCTGGGTTTAAGCAATTCTCCTGCCTCAGCCTCCTGAGTAGCTGGGATTATAGGCGCGCGCCACCACCCCGGCTAATTTTTTTACTTTTAGTAGAGAGGGGGTTTCACCATGTTGGCCAGGCCGTTCTCAAACTACTGACCTCATGATCTGCCTGCCTTAGCCTACCAAAGTGCTGGGATTACAGGTGTGCGTCACAGTGCCCAGTCAAGTATTTTTATTTCACAGCAATATAGTTATTTGTATAAGTTCAATAAAAATCTGTTTTATTTTGTATCAGGACACTATTGAAAACACTGGTATTTTTTACCCAGGCTTTGACTAGAAAGACATGTTTTAAGATGTGACCAGACTGCTTTGAAGGACTGGGATTGACTTTATAACGCCAACAGACTTGGAAAAAGGCTGGCCAGGTACCTTACCTACACAGCTCCCTTACAAAATTCCTGACCTTGTTGTGATAAGTAAATAATGTCACTTTCTGACAGGCCCCAGGAATCTCAGCATATTTTAGGGACCTTGAGAAGAAAGAAATTTACTCAATTCATACTGGCATTACAGACATGGTCTTTGGCTTGGCTCTAAACCTCAAGAGATTTTTTAATGTCTAATCTGAAATTTCATGTGATAAATTTACAGCAAAGTCAACTTAAAAATAGCCTATATGACCAATCACTATCTCTGTTGAACTTAATGCAAATAATTAGGCCAAGGTTAATAAGACTTAAACTTACTTTATTAATAAATTGGTCTTACTATGATTTATCTTTGGTAGAAATGAAAGACCAGAGGGTCAAAAAGAAATAGAATTCAGAGGGAAACATGTAGTATATCTGTTATTAGTTTCCAGCTCACTGAAGTTTTTCTCATTTGATTTTGAGATTTTATTATTACCTGCAATCTGGACTGACTCTTACATTTTTAGTCCCCTTCAATATCTGACTGTGATTCTGCAATCTACTGTTTCCAATTTTTCATCCACCATTCGGACTTAAAAATCACTAGAAATTAAAATTGTGCTTTTCTTAAAGTCCTACAAACTGAAGCTAGATAATGTCATAACCTTTGATAGAAACCACTGTAGCCACTTATATATAAACAGTCTTCATGACTATTAACAGTAGACTGCTCAGAAAGTTCACTGAAACTTTTTTTTTTTTTTTTGAGACAGAGTCTTACTCTGTCACCCAGGCTGTAGTGTGCAGTGGTGCAATCTCGGTTCACCACAACCTCTGCCTTCTCTTCCTGGGTCCGCCAGAGGCGTGGTTTCAAAGCCAGGAGTTTCCCAGCTCCACGCCTCCATCTGGGAACCAGAGGGGTTTCAAATGTAAAGTTCTCTGTCTGGGTTTCCTGTGGGCGGGGTAGGTAGAGAAAGCCAGGTGAAGCTCCCTTGTCCCAAAAAACCCGTGGAAAGCTCTGGGAGGAGGGGGCTCTATAACTCAGAGTTGTGGATCATGCAGCCAATCCAGTATCAAAGTCAAAGATCAATCACTCCAGAGGAAGTCTGAAAGAACTCCTTTCATTGGACGAGGACATGAATGGGAGGGAATAACTCAAGGGTTAAAACTCCAGCTGCTCCTACCCCTACGGATTCCTTCTCTGGGTCCACTCACACGACAGTGTGGGAGCTATCTTTCTCTCTCTCTCTCTAATAAATCACTTTTCCTCAAAATTCTTTGGGTCCAAGATATTTATTCTAATGGCAAACTCACCGCTCCTCCAGGGCCCCTTTCCCCATTCTTTGGGGTTAGTGAGGCTAAGAACTTCGGAAATGGTAGCTGAGTAGCTCCCCCTGTTACACTCCCACCTCAGCCTCCAGAGTGGCTGAGATTACAGGTGTGCACCACCACGCCAGGCCTTTTTTTTTTTTTTTCTTTTGTATTTTTAGTAGAGATGGGGCTTTACCACATTGGCCAGGCTGGTCTCAAACTCCTGCAGAGTGATCCACCCATGT
>NW_016109890.1:0-3551 GCF_001604975.1 Cebus imitator | reverse complement strand
GTTATATAGTCCCTTTGCTAGTACAATAAATAATAATAATAAATAATAAGGATGGTGGAAAGTTTCAAAGGTGTTTAAGTAGAAGATTTTGGTGAAGCTCATTAGCTTGTTTATGTTAAATGTGCATAGCTTTTTGTATGTTAATCATACCTTAACAGAATGGTTTACAAAGAAAGGTAGTAATAAAATTCTTGGTGGCTGCTGGCTGTTTGTAACATTATGTGACTCTCAATTTATAGGATATAAGGTGGGGAGTTAATATTGTTGAAGAACATAGGGTGAAAGCGGAAACTATATATCCGTGATGGTTAACTTTATGTGTCAACCTGACTTGGGCTAAGGGATGCCCTGATAGCTGGTGAGACAATTCTGAGTTTGCCTGTGAGGATGTTTTCAGAAGTGATTAGCATTTGAATCAGCAGACTGAGTACAGATCAACCTTACCAAGGTGAGTAGGCCTCAGGCAAAATGGGTTGAAGACCTGACTAAAACAAGAAGGCAGTGAAAGTGAAAATGTATTGTCTCTGTTTGAGGTTAGACTATCATCTTCTCCTGCCCTTAGAAATTGATGCTTCTGATTCTAAGGAATTTAGATTCTAACAGGGACTTAAACCATCAGTTTTTTTGGTTCTCCAGCTTGCAGAAGGCAGATCATGGGACTTTTCAGCCTTCGTAATCATGTGAACCAATTCCTCATAATAAAAACTTTTCTCTCCTCTCTCTCTCTCTCTCTCACTCTCCCTGTCTCTCTCTCTCTCTCTCTCTGTTGATTCTATTTGTTATTGGTTCTGCTAATCTGGAGAACCCTAATTAATACATATCTGCTCTGTGTCTGTATTTCTAAGGCATCTCTTGAACATCTCCTTAAGCAGAAAACCAAAGTTTATCATTGTAACAAAAATTTACATTTCTAGGATAAAGAGTAGTAAAATGCACCCTCTTAGACTTATAAAGTTGAAATCAATTGTGTGTGTGGTGTGTGTGTGTGTGCCTGAACACTTGAAATAAACCTCACACCCTGCTCCAGCATTCTGTGGGGCACAAAATAGGATCAAGAAATGGTGCAGAACTCCACACTTCAGATGAGAGAAAATCAAGCTGCTAGATAACTAGAACAGGTGTTCCTACTGAGGCAGGATTAATGAGAAAATAAAAAAGAAATAAAATAAGAAAAACGAGAAAATAAGAAAATAAAAAAATAAGAATTTTTGTGCAATTGGAACACAGAGAGAAGTTTCTGGAATAAAAGAATGGATAGAATTTAGGTTCTTCTATAGGACTGTAAATGTCTTTAGAGACAAAGGGCAAGCTGTCATGTTGTCTTTGTAAGCCCAGTTATCAGCCCAGTGTCTGGCACACATAAAATGTGTGAACCATAAAAACAAATAATAAGTGATGAAAAATGAACTAATTTAAAATGATTTCTAGAGAAGGACCAGCAAATAAGCAGCCCCTGACATGGGGAGGTGCCTGAATAGGTCTTGTGCCTATTGATTGCACCTGGAAAGAATCAGACATATGGCTTTGAACAGCTTACTTTACAATGGCTCCTTCTTTTATAAGATACTTGGCCTTTTGTGAGTGGAACTACAGCTGTCTCTGAAAATGGCAACATCTGATCCTAAAGCTTAGAATATAAAGCATCTGAAAATGTCACTCATTTAAGGTTATCCTCTGATGCTAAGAACTTAGAAAAAATTAATAGGTGGATGTGTTAAAGGAAACGAACAACCGAATATTTATAAATATGAAGAACACTAATGCATGCTTTCTCCCTAAGACTTCTTCCTGGGAAGAATTCACACAGGTTTATCAATTTCGAAAATATGTGGTCAGCTGAAGCACAGTAGAAGAGAGAACTGTTTATCTCTTTTTAAAATAAATGTAAGCAGGGTACAACATGCTAAGTGGCTGTGATAAATCAGAGGATGGATCAGTATAATTGAAGGTCAGAGTGGAGGAGATTTCATAGATGGAAATATGATTAAGGTGATGGTCTTTTGTCAGATAATCTAGGTTCAAATTCTCACTCCACTCTTTCTTATTTATGTGATCTCATCTATAAAAAGGAGATTACAGTGTCACCTACCTCACCGAGTAATTTGGAAAATGACTCTGCATGCAAAGCCTAGCATATAGTGAATACTCAATAAATATTCCTGCTAAATTCAAACTTCCTCTTACTGATTGGCACACTGAAATCCATTCATTAAGACTTCAGTGAAGCCTTGTAGATGTTTCAGGAGTTTTGTGCGTAGCTGAGGGGGAAGGATTAGTATTATCGCATTTGCCTTGGTTAAAGGCAATTTTGGGGTCAGGTGTGACTTTAAAGACTTTTGTCAGAGATATTTATTCAGAGGTAAATAGAAGGAAAGGCAACTAATAGGAGAGACTTGGGTAGTAAATATGTAATTCTGCCTGGAGTGTTCAGGAAGAATTTTCTAGGGCAGGAGGAATATAATCTGTGGCCCAATAGACAAATGGAATGAACAGAAAGCTATAAATAAATTCAAAATCAATCCAGAAATTCTAACTTACCTTTTCATTTTGTTTTGTTTTGTTTTTGAACCAGAGTCTTTTGCTGTCACTCAGGGTAGAGTGCAGTGATGCCATCTGAACTCATTGCAACCTCCACCTCCCGAGTTCAAGTGACTCTTCTGCCTCAGCCTCCAGAGTAGCTGATATTACATGTGCCTGCCACTGTGCCTGGCTAATTTCTCTTCTTCTTCTTTTTTTTTTTTTTTTTTTTTTTTTTTTTTTTTTTTCAATCTTTTAACACATATTTTTGGGACAAAGTACAGTCACACAATCATGGCTCACTCCAGCCTCAACCTCCTAGGTTCAAATGATCCTTCCATCTCAGCCTCCCAAGTAGCTGGGATGGCAGGTGCCCACCACCATGCTTGGCTAATTTTCTTCATAGAGATGGGCATGTTTCTCCTTTCATAAATATTCATAATTCCTTCTATAGCTTATTGAATATGTATATTGGGCCACCCCTTTCTGCATAACTAAATCCCTGTTTTAAAGTGGCTGTTTCTGGCTTTTGGCTGGAAGCTATGCCTCCCATCCTGTCAGAATGGCGGCCAGTCAGGCCACAACCCTTTCTAAAAGCAAAAACAAACAACAACAAAAAACTCTCCTTTACAAACTTATGAATCTCATCATTCTTGAGTGGATAAGATTCTCTGACTTCATATCATATTCATTCACTAACTTGGCTACTTACTACATACACACTAGTCTCCTTCCAGTTGTAAGGACAAGACAAACTTTTGTTTATACTGTGGGACTATTGCACGTTATATTCTCTGCCTGGAGTGATATTACATCTCTTCTTGGCTTGTTCAGCTTAACCTCACTATTCATATAGTAGTTTAAATAGTGTTTCCTTAGTGAAACCATCACAGACCACCCCATCTAAAGTAGGCCTCCCAGAAATTCTATTAGTCCCCTAATTATTTTATTCATGGTGATTTTTAAATTCTGTATTTCTTGTTTACATGTTGTCATCTGTTTCCCACTCTATACTGAAAGTTCCACAATACAGT
>NW_016109889.1:0-3557 GCF_001604975.1 Cebus imitator | reverse complement strand
TCAAGTTGTCCTCCTGCCTCAGCCTCCCGAAGTGCTGGGATTACAGGCACAAGCTCTTATGCCCAGCCTGCGTTTCTTTAAAATGAGTTTCTATACCATCATCCCAGGGTATATTATATTTTAGATTCTTCTTCCCTGAAACAAAAGCATGTCCTTGCCTGACAGAGAAACAATTAAAAGAAAAATGTCATTAGAGACAATTCAGATAAGTGTTTACATCAGAAGTAGCCCACCAGTTAGCCCCCCATGAAAGAAAACAATAATTTATGATCATCATACCTTTTGGCTCTGCCCCACTGTCTGAGTTAGGGTGAGAGACGTCATAGTATAAAGACCGCACTCCCTCCTATTCGGTGGGTCCAATTTAAAAAAAAAAAAAGACAGCACTCCCGTTTGTCTTCTTGCATGATGAAGAGGCTCCGGACGTCCAGGACACCCGACTCAATCTAACATTTGGGTGACCTTTTCATCCCTTCCAGCATTGCTTTCTCAGGGTGTAACAACTCCATTATCAGGTGCCAGTTTGTTTCCACAGCCTGATGAAGTCCATAAAGTTCTCAAGGAAAGTCTTCCGTCATGAGCTGGCTCATCTCCACTCTGTGCTTTTGGGAACTGAGGCTGCTTCAAGAGCCCTGCCTACCTCTAGCTCATTAACGTCACTCCCATATCATCTTACTCAGAGAGTTGAAGGCTGGCAAGTAATAACCCTATTTTTAAAAGACTTTTGATTTCTCTCTGTATTTGCATAAAGTGCAAACATTTAACAATTCACAGCTCATTGTAGTTACTGCGTTCTACTCAGGGTAGTGTGGAGGGTCTTTGCTTTTAATCCCTCCATTCCATTGTCATTTCCTTGGAACACTCAGATCTGAAAGAGGCTTGCTGTGCTTGGGAGGTACGTGGCTCAGGCTCTGACAGTCTGAGGGGCAGCTGGATCCAAAGGATTAGAGGTTATGATAGCTGAGCCTGTTACTTGGCGGGACGAAGACACTAGAAGGAACTCTTGACGAGTCAGAGCATGTGTGATCTCAACGATAGCAGCTCTCCTATTGCTCTCTCTTAGCAAACGAGATTGGGGCCCCTACAATGTTTTAGAAGAATAAACCTTCTGTTTTATGTTTTAAAAGGACACTGAAATTCAACAGAAATACATGAATTCAAATCAAAGATGTTTTGGGGTTACTTCAAAAAATATACTTGCAAACTGCTTTCAAAGTATCTTTTTTTTTTTTTTTTTTTTTTTTTTTTTTTTTGAGATAGGGTCTCACTGTCACCCAAGGTGTATTATATTTTAGATTATTCTTCCTTAAAACAACTGTCACCCAGGCTGGAGTACAGTGGTGCGATCACAGTTTACTGTAACTTCCATCTCCTGGGCTCAAGTGATCCTCCCACTTCAGCTTCCTGAGTAGCTGGGACTACAAGCATGCCACCACCATGCCTGGCTAGTTTTGTTATTTTTTGTAAAGATGAGGTTTTGCCATGTTGGCCAGGCTGATCTCAAACTCCTGGTCTCAAGCTATCCTCTCACCTTGGCCTCCTAAAGTGCTGGGATTACAGGTGGGAGCCACTGCACCGTCTTTTGTTTCTAAATAATGACTTTCATTCTCAGTTCATTTATAAAATAGGCAAATCCGAAACCTGATGAATAATCAAATTCTTCCTAATCCCACCCTTAGATCCCTTTACAATTCAATTGCCCTCTTCGCCACTTCCCACAGGGGGTGTCCTAGACCTTAACACCAGAATTATACAAAAAACGAAAAAGAAGAAAGTTCTACCAAGGAAAGAGGATTGTTTTCTCATAGAACACGGTACTCAAAATCAACTCTCCTAACTTCTTTTGAACAACTTGAATTATATTCCCATTGCTCAGCACGTTGTATAAAGTAGTGGGCATTCACAGACTATTTCTTGATGCTGATGATTTTTAAAAAGACTTGATTTCCAAGTTCATCTCTGTACATGTCAGCAGAAATTGCAAGAGCTTTTATTTTGCAAAAAATTTTAATTGAAAGTGAGAAGATTCATGAAAGTTTAACAGTATGCTCAATTTTTACAAGAAAATTATGAAAGAGATGATAAGAATCTATCAATTGAGATCCGGTTAAAACCAGAAATGCTGTGAAATTTTTTTCCTGATAAGTTTTGGTATTTCTCTGAAAAAAAAAATCTAGATTTATAAAGGTCGTTGATTTAAATGAAATCCTTTACAAATGAAAGAAAATTCAAACTGACTAGAAAAGGGAGAACTGACTAAACTCTGAAAAAAATGCTTTGGAACACAAGTCATTTATCTTCTTTTAAAATATTTTTCAAAATATGGACTATATCCTGCTCTTTTCCCTTTTTCTTTAAAAAAAATCATCAGTAAAGCTTAACTGCCATTTTTGTATGTTTTTAAAATCCAATAATCCTATGAATAGCTACAGTACACTAAGAATTCTGCTGAAAACATTCACAGACAATAACTCATTTACTTTTCAAAACACCCTTGTGAGGTAGGTATCATTATTATCATTCCTATTTCACAGATGTGGAAATAAAATTTAAAGAAATTATTTACTTTCCTCGACATCATACAACTAGCAAGGAATAGAAACTTAAGCAGTATTTCTTAATGCTTCAGAAAGGAGATGGCGTGAAATGGAAATAATAGTCTAAAGAACACACAATTGTTTTGAGACATTTTTTCACAGCTGTTTGGGAAAGGACAGCCGGTTAATGCTTCATGAGATAATGTCAAGTCAAAGCATGTACGTTTTCATTCCCTAGCCATTACTTCAGAAAGCCCAGCACACTTTTTCTTTTTTTAATCAAGACCCCCACCCCACCTTTTTTTGGGTAGAGACAGAGAGGTCTCACTATGTTGTCCAGAATCTTGCTCTGTTGCCCAAGCCAGTCTCAAATTCCTGGTCTTAAGCAATCCTCCCACCTTGGCCTCCCAAAGTGCTGAGATTACAGGTGTGAACCACTGCACTGGGCCAAATCAAAACTTTTAATTATCAGCATTGATGATAAAGATTTGTTGAGTCCGACTGTGTGTATGGAGGGGACTACTCTGAGCACAAGAACATAAAAACATAAAGCAGACTTGTTTCCCTTCTGACAGCACAATTTCTATCTCTTTGGGGGGAAGGTTTATTTATTTAGAGACAGGGTCTTGCTCTGTTGCCCAGGCTGGAGTGCAGTGGTGCAATCACAGCTCACAGGAGTCTTGACCTCTAAGGATAAAACAATCTTGCCATCTCAGCCTCCCCGGTACCCAGGATCACAAGTGTATACCACCACACCTGACTAATTTTTTGTCTTTTTTTAGAGATTGCTTCTTCCTATGTTGCCCAGGTTGGTCTTGAACTTCTGGGCTCAAGTTGTCCTCCTGCCTCAGCCTCCCGAAGTGCTGGGATTACAGGCACAAGCTCTTATGCCCAGCCTGCGTTTCTTTAAAATGAGTTTCTATAGCATCATCCCAGGGTATATTATATTTTAGATTCTTCTTCCCTGAAACAAAAGCATGTCCTTGCCTGACAGAGAAACAATTAAAAGAAAAATGTCAT
>NW_016109888.1:0-3579 GCF_001604975.1 Cebus imitator | reverse complement strand
CTCAAATCCATGCCCCTGGCCCAGCTTTACCCCCAACTCCACGTCTAAGCACAAACCCCAGCTTTACCCCTAACTCCAGATCCCAGCCCCAGCCCCAGGCCCCGGCCCAAGCCCAGGCCCAACCTCATAACCAGCCGCAGCTAAAAGTCCATTCCCATGCCCACGACCATGACCATGACCATGCCCAGGCCCAGGCCTCGGCCTACGTCTAGGCCTAGGCCCAGACATAGCCGTAGCTTTCTCCCCAACTCCGAGTGCCTTGCCAAGGCCCTTAATGCCACTGAGTGTTTCCCCTGTTGATTTCTCAACTTGAGGTTACTGAAATAGTCCTTTATTGAGTTAGATTTGGATACCTGGTTTTAACAATCGGGCCAAACTTACTAATTAAATCCCAGGCCCAGCCAAAGCCCCTGCCCCAGCTCCATCTTGAGGCCTAGCCCGAGTCCCAGAAGCAGCCCCATCCCCAGCCCCTGGCCCAGGGTAGGCCCAGGCCCAGCCCCAGCCCTAAGCCGATGTCCAGGCCCAGGCCCAGCTATAGCTTTCTCCCAAACTCCGAGTCTGTGGCCCAGGCCCTTATACCTACAGGGTGTTTTCCCTGTTGATATCACAACATGGGGTTACTGAAATATTCCTTAACTTAGCTGGATTTAGATACCTTCTCTAAACAACCTGGCTAAACTTACTGATTAAACTCCAGGCCCATCCCCATCAGCAACCGTAGCTTTACCTCAAATCCATGCCGCTGGCCCTGCTTTACCCTCAACTCCACATCCAAGCCGAAACCCCAGTTTTACCGCTAACTCCAGATCCCAGCCCCAGCCCCAGCCCGAACTGTAGCCCCAACCCTAAGCCCATTCCCAAGACCAGGCCCGGGCAAAACATTGTCCCCCACTCGGTGTCCCTGGCCCAGGCCCTTAATACTACTGGGTGTTTTCCCCATTGATATCACACCCTGGGGTTACTGAAATATTCCTTAACTTAGCTGGAGTTATTTACCTGGTTTTAACAACCTGACCAAACTTAATGATTAAAACCCAGGCCCAAACCCAGCTCGAACCCCAGCTTTACCGCAACTCCATGCCACAGGCCAAGCTTTACCCCCAACTATACGTCCAAGCCCAAACCACAGCATTACCCCTAACTTCATATCCCAACCCCAACCCCAGCCCCAACCGCAGCCCCAGCCCTAAGCCCATTCCCAAGACCAGGCCCGGCTGAAACTTTATCCCCAACTCGGTGTCCCTGGCCCAGGCCCTTAATCCCACTGGGAGATTTCCCTTTTAATTTCTCAAGTTGAGGTTACTGAAATAGTCCTTTATTGAGCTGGATTTGGATACCTGGTTTTAACAACCTGGCCCAACTTACTAATTAAAGCCCAGGTCCAGCACCAGCCCCAGCCTCAGGCCTAAGCCCATGCCCAGTCCCACACCCGGACCCAGCAGAAGCTTTCCCCCCAACTCCGTGTCCCTGGCACAGGCCGTTAATCCTACTGGGTGTTCTTCCTGTTGATATCACAACTTGTGGCTACTGAAATATTCCTTAACTTAGCTGGATTTAGATGGCTGGTTTTAACAACCTGGACAAACTTATTGATTAAACCCGAGGCCCAGCCCTGGCTCCAACAATAGCTGTAACCCAACTCCATGCCCCAGGCCCACCTTAACCCATAACTCCACGTCCAAGTCCAAACCCAAGCTTTACCCCTAACTCCAGATCACAGTCCCAGCCACAGGCCCAGTCCCAAGCCCTGCCCCAAACCCAAAACAGGTCCCCGCCCGAAGCTCATTCCCATGTCCATGCCCATGCCCATGGCCATGCCCAGACCCAGGCCCAGCCGTAGCCGTAGGTTTCTCCCCAACTCTGCATCCCTGGCCCAAGCCCTTAATGCAACTGGGTGTTTTCCCCCCGATTTCTCAACTTCAGGTTAATGAAATAGTCCTTTCTTGAGCTGGATTTGGATACCTGGTTTTAACAACTTGGCCAAGCTTACTGATTAAAGCCCAGCCCCAGTCCCAGCCCCAGCCCCAGCCCTAAGCCCATACCCCGGCCCAGGCAAAGCTATAGCTTTCTCCCAAACTCCATGTCCATGGCCCAGGCCCTTAATCCTACTGGGTGTTTTCCCTGTTCATATGACAACCTGGGGTTACTGAAATATTCCTTAACTTAGCTGGACTTAGATACCTGGTTTTAACAACCTTGCCGAACTTATTGATTAAACCCAAGACCCAGCCCTAACTCCAACAATAGCTGTAACCCAACTCCATGCCCCAGGCCCAGCTTAATCCCCAACTCCACGTCCAAGAGCAAACCCCAGCTTTACCCTAACTTCATATCCCAACCCCAACCCCAGCCACAACCCCAGCCCCAGCCCTAAGCCCATTCCCAAGACGAGGCCCGGCTGAAACTTTCTCCCCGACTCCGTCTCCTGGCCCAGGCCGTTAATCCCACTGGGAGATTTCCCTTTTGATTTCTCAAGTTGAGGTTACTGAAATAGTCCTTTATTGAGCTGGACTTAGATACCTGGTTTTAACTACCTGGCCCACCATACTGATTAAAGCCCAGGTCCAGCCCAAGCCCCAGCCCCAACCCCAGCCCCAGGTCCACCCCAGCCCCAGGCCCAGCCCTAAGTCCATGCCCAAGCCCAGGAGAAGCTTTCCCCCCAACTGCATGTCCCTGGCCCAGGCCATTAATCCTACCGGCTGTTTTCCCTGTTGATATCACAACCTGGGGTTACTGAAATATTCCTTAATTTAGCTGGATTTAGATACCTGGTTTTAACAACCTTGCCAAGCTTATTGATTAAACCCCAGGCCCAACCCTAGCTCCAACCCTAGCTGTAACCCAACTCCATGCCCCAGGCCCAGATTAACCCCCAACTCCACGTCTAAGCACAAACCCCAGCTTTACCGCTAACTCCAGATCCTGGCCACAACCACAGGCTTGGGCCCAAGACCAGGCCCAAACCCATAACCGGTCCCAGCCTGAAGCCCATTCCCATGCCCATGCCCATGGCCATGCCCAGGCCCAGGCCCAGGCGAAGCCGTAGCTTTCTCCCCAACTCCGTGTCCCTGGCCCAAGCCCTTAATGCTACTGGGTGCTTTCCCTGTTGATTTCTCAACTTCAGGTTAATTAAATAGTCCTTTCTTGAGCTGGATTTGGATACCTGGTTTTAACAACGTGGCCAAACTTTCTTATTAAAGCCCAGCCCCAGCCCTAAGCCCATTCCCAAGACCAGGCCTGGCTGAAACTTGCTCCCCCACTCGGTGTCCCTGGCCCAGGCCCTTAATCCCACTGGGAGATTTCCCTGTTGATTTCTCAAGTTGAGGTTACTGAAATAGTCCTTTATTGAGCTGGATTTGGAAACCTGGTTTTAACAAAGTGGCCCAACTTACTGATTAAAGCCCAGGTCCAGCCCCAGCCCCACCCCCAGCCCCTAGCCCAAGCCCCAGCCCCAGCCCCAGCCCCAGCCCTAAGCCCATGCCCTGGCCCAGGCAAAGCTATAGCTTTCTCCCAAACTCCATGTCCGTGGCCCAGGCCCTTAATCCTACTGGGTGATTTCCAGTAGGTTGATATCACAAC
>NW_016109887.1:2560-3587 GCF_001604975.1 Cebus imitator | reverse complement strand
AAAAAAAAAAAAAAAAAAGGTGATGCTCACAATGCAAATTGAGAAGACTTGTGGAAATTATAAGGAAAATTGATATTTAATATATAATTTTCCAGAGAGCATTAGAAACGGCTACTTTCAGAAGTAGTAGAATTTTAGTTACTATAATTTTTCAAGTAGAGGCTAGGATTTGGGGATTTTTACATTTGAGTAGAAAACTAAAGTCCTTTCCAATTATAATAATCAAAGTAGCTCTGAAAGTAGAAGGGGAGGCCAAGTACCGTGGCTCACAGCTGTTAAAACCAGTGTTTTGGGAGGGTGAGGCAGGAGGACTGCTTGCACCCAGGAGTTCAAGGCTCATGGTTGCAGTGAGTTATCACCGCACCACTGCACTCTAGCCTGAGTGACAAGGCAAGATCCTTTTGTAATGAGAGGTTTTTTTTTTTTTCAACCCTGTCTCAAAAAAAATTAAGAAACAAAGCAGAATAAGAATGGAAACCGGACAAGATAAAGAATGGAAACATCTGCAAAGACTTCCTCAAAGAAATGAAACTTGGAGGACTATCAAATGTTTTGGCAGAAAGAAGATGGAAAAACCACATAAGACTAGGCATAGAGATGGGCATATGCAAGGTATATGTGTTTGTATGTATGTGTGTAAAGAAATAGTAGGTACAGGTACATTATTCAGCTGGAGAAGATGGTTCATCGTGAACTGAAAAACAGCTTTCAAAAATTAAAAGAACATTTCTTGCCAGGTGTGGTGGATCACACCTGTGATCCCAGCACTTTGGGAGTCCAAGGCAGGTGGATCATCACATCAGGAGTTCAAGACCAGCCTGGCCAAGATGGTGAAACCCTGTCTTTACTAAAAATACAAAACATTAGCCGAGCATGGTGGCATGCGCCTGTAATCCCAGCTACTAGGGAGGCTGAGGCAGACAACTGCTTAAACCCGGGAGGTGGAGGTTGCACCGAGCTGAGATTGCGCCACTGCACTCCACTCCAGCCTGGGTAACAAGAGCGAAACTCCGTCTCAAAAAAAAAA
>NW_016109887.1:0-1270 GCF_001604975.1 Cebus imitator | reverse complement strand
CCAGGATAGTCTCGATCTCTTGACCTCGTGATCCACCCGCCTCGGCCTCCCAAACTGCTGGGATTATAGGCTTGAGCCACAGCGCCCGGCTGCCAGTATCAACTTCTAAAGCAGAAGTCAAGGAGGATAAGGATTAAGAAAGTGTTTTAATTTTCCTACAAATAAGGAAGAGTGCTTTTATGAGACTATTTTTCAAGAGAGTGGTGCAGTGGAAATTAGATTATAAATTAATGGTAGGTTTTTTTTTTTGAAAGTCAGAAAATATTAAATACTTAACATTAAGGATTAAGAAATGAAAGGACAACTAAGTTAAATGAGGGATTTATTTTGATAGATAAGCTCTGAACATAAGGAATAAAAATCAGAAGATGACATTCAATAAATAAATAAATATTGATTGATTGATTGATTGAGACAGTCTTGTTATGTTTTTTTTTTTCCTGTTTAACCCATGCATACTTAAGTCTTGCCGTGTTGCTCAGGCTTGTCTCAAACTCCTGGGTTCAAGTAATCCTCCCACTTCAGCCTCCCAAAGTGTTGGGATTGTAGGCATGAGCTACCATTCCCAGCCTGAATTAATATTTAGATAAACTGTGGTTGCCGGGCACAGTGTCTCACGCCTGTTTAATACCAGCACTTTGGGAGGCCGAGGCCGGCAGATCACCTGAGGTTGGGAGTTTGAGATCAGCCTGGCCAACACGGCAAAGCCCCGTCTCTACTAAAAACACAAAAAAAAATTGTGCATGCTGGCAAATGCCTGTAGTCCCAGCTACTCGGGAGGCTGAGGCAGGAGAATCGCACAGGCAGGGGTTGCAGTGAGCCAAGATCGCACCACTGCACTCACTCCAGCCTGGGCAACAGAGCAAGACTCGTCAATCAATCACTCAATAGCAGTTGGTCTTGAGGACCAACTGAGGTCATGTTATCAAAAGGATATTAAACACCACAGAGTATTGAAAAGACAAAGGAGGCAACTTGAAATGTAAAGTTAATTTCACACCAAGGCCCTAATGTCTTTTTCTCAAAATTCTGATTATGTGTTACACCTGTAACAGCAAAACTTGTACATATTATAAGAAATTTAGATGAGAACTAGCTTATTATGTCTCTCAATCTTTGTCTGACTAAAGTAATCAAATGACTATAAAAATAAAACTATTGGCTGGGTACGGTCGTTTATACCTATAATCCCAGCACTTTGGGAAGCTGAGGCAGATGGATCACCTGAGGTCAGGAGTTCAAGACCAGCCTGGCCAACATGGCAAAACCT
>NW_016109886.1:8545-9662 GCF_001604975.1 Cebus imitator | reverse complement strand
ATTGGCAATGGGGATAAGCTTTTCAACTAACACCGGAAACCAGGAGATGCAAAGTAAAAATGACATCTGTGATAACATTAACAATTACATTACAATCTTCTCATTCTTCTACATGTTACATCATTTCAATTGTTGAGGTTTCCAGCTTTTGTTCATTGAATTCTTTGACCCTGCTAAATTCACAGATTAATACTATTAATGTTGAGCATATTTCTTAGGATTTTCTACATATGTGTTTGTTGCAAATAATGAATGTTTTACATATTATTTCCTCACTTTATCCTTTTTTTCTTTCTTTTTCATTGTTGCATTGACTGAGACCTCCATAATGATAGTGAATACATGCAGGAAGAGCTGACATCCTTCCCTTATTTCTTGTATGAGATGAAAACATTTAGCATTTCACTGTGAGCCATGATATTAGCTGTATGTTGTTCGCCGATGCATTTTGCAAGTAAAAGAAAATTCCTTCTATTCTTAGGGTGCAATGTGTGCTCTTTTTTTTTTTAAATCATGAATTAGTTTCATTTTGTCAAATATTTTTTCTGCATTTATTGAAATGATTGTATGATTTTTTTCTTCAGTCAATGTGCTGAATTACATTAATCGATTTACAAATGTTGAACAAACTTTATATTCCTTGGATAAACTAGACTTAAGCAGGATTTATTATGCCTGTTATATATTTGAATTTGATTTGTTAATATTTTGTAGGAGTTCTTGAATCTATGTTTATGAGAAGGAGTGGTATATAATTTTTTTCTGATAAAATCTTCTGATATCAGGGTTATACTTGCTTTGGTTTTGGTATCAGGGTTATGTTTAGCTCAAAAACATTGAAAAGTTTCTTATTCTATATTCTCAAAGAATTTATTTAATATTTGTATAATGTAATCCATAGATAAAGGAAAGAATTCAACTTGAAAAGATCTGGGCTTACACTTTGCTTAGCATCAGATTTTTAAATTATAAATGCAATTTCTTTCATCGATGGAGGAATATTCTGCTATTTCCTCTAGTCAGTTCCAGTGAATTTTACTTCTGAAGAGATTTGCCCATTTTTTTCTGAGTTATTGCTTTTATGGGCATAAAGTTGTTTATCATGATCTTTTATTAT
>NW_016109886.1:5430-6989 GCF_001604975.1 Cebus imitator | reverse complement strand
TTTTTTTTTTTCCCACCAGAACATCTATCAATGGAATTAAAAAATGTGTACTCTTTTGTGCATGGCTCCTATTGCACTCAAAATGTTTTTGAGATTCATCTACGTTGTTGTGTGTGTCGACAGTTTGTTCCTTCAGACATTCCATGGAATGAATGTATCACAGTTTACTGAGTCATTCTTGTATTGACTGATACTTGAATATTTCCAATTTTTGCTATTATGAATAAAACTGCTATAAACATTCTTGTGTAAATCATTTTGTGGACATGTGTTTCAATTTCTCTTGGACAAATACTTAGGAATTACTAAGTCATAGAGTAGGTAGTTGTTTATTTGTATAAGAATATGCCAGAATTTTTTTTCCCACAGTGTTTATACTACCGCACATTCCAAACACCAATATATGAAAGAAGAGAAAGCTTTTGCCACTTCCAAAGAGGCCTCTCTATAGACATGTACTTTTCTCTAGCTAGAGACATGGCTGATGACTTCAGGGACCTCAGCATGGGATGCAGGGACAACTGCCATCACCATCACAACGAAGCTGGGCTTCAGGAAGAAGACTGATCAGATAAGGAATCCTGTGACCAGCATGAGCTCCTGTGAGGCCACACAGGGTACTCAGGTGAACAGGGGATAGGAGGCTCTGGGGTCATGGTAAGAAAGTATCTCACTGGTAAAAACACTTTCCATGAGGAAGCAAGTAAATTTTTTGTTCTTTCTTGGTAGTCCTTGAAGATAAGGATGGTCAAACAAAATCATCGTATATCAGCAGAAACTGAGATCTTGGCAAGATTTACTAGTTGGAAATCCAGTGTTGCTGTCAAGAAGCAGCCAGCAGTTGGGATCAAATGTGAGCCTGTGGATCACGGTGCATATTCAAATACAGAGAGCTTTTTGAAAGATGCTACAATAGTTCTTCCAGGGCAGAGATGGGGCCTTAATTTCGCTCTTTAATCTAGCCCATATGCTTAGCTGAGAAGGTTTCTTCATATCACTTTAAATGATGACGTCCCTTGTTCAACAATTTTTGAAACATTCTTTAGATAAGAATTTTATGGGCATTCTTCATTGCATTAGGCTTAAAATTAATCAATCTTATGGTTTTATTGCAAAGTCTTGCCTTGTTTTGTTTTTAAGATGATACAATTTACAACATGCAAGTTTGCTGTCTGTCTCCTCCCTTTATGTACATATAAAATGAGCAAACACGTGGCCATGAAGCAGATGGTCATGGAATTGGTTCAGTGTTTGTGAGTTCAGCAAGCCAAGAGCGTCTCATCTGAAGTACCACCAGGAATGCCCAGACACAGTAGACAAAGTTGGTTCAGCTGGTCACCTTGGGATACATGCATCCAGAAAGAAAGGCGCTGAAAAGAAACCAGAATGACAGAATATCAGAGCCAGGGGAAAATGTGGAGGTAATTCAGTACCTCTTCCTTTTCAACCCACCAGGGAGGTAGCGGAGCAGAAGCAGAGGCGGGCCTGCCTGCTGTGCCCACAGTTCAGTGGAGATTGTTGCAGTGAAGAGTTTCATTTATGATGAAGGAGAAATAAAC
>NW_016109886.1:0-5265 GCF_001604975.1 Cebus imitator | reverse complement strand
TGAACACGGCTCTGCCAGCCTCAATGCTACCTGGCACTTTAGGTTAAAATAAAGAGGCATGAAATGAGCTGGCCCTTTAAAGTTTAGCTACTGGAATGACAGTTGAAAATACAGCATCTCAACTCCTGGTTTAGTGCTTTAAGCTGGACTTTCTTTTCTGAATATGAGCACAGACTTTGGGATATTAGTGTCACCCAGTGTTATCAGCTAGCATTCTCCTTTTGTTTCCCATAGCATCCCCTGCACCTGCCCACAGGTCCGCTGTCCACTCATTTCCATCCTGTCTCATGCCACTTGGGGCGTGTCACCTCTAGAATGCGTCCCTGGCTCCCCTGCGTGCACAATTCCAGTGAGGGTTAGTGATGGGGGACACCCGATGGAGCCTGGAAGTGAGAGGAAGGCGAGGTCCATGTTCCTTCCCTCTCCCTCCCCGCTCCAGCACTGAGCATCTGGCAATAGCTGCATCTCTCTGTTTCTTCAATGGCCACTCATCCATAGCCACAGTTCTCAGTGGGCTCCAAGGATAGTATTTGCCTTTGTTCTTTTGGCTCCCACTAAGGAAGATCCAGAGACATTATTTTCACCGAGGTGTTAAATGCATGGGTGAGGGGAACAGCGGCATGCATGGCACCTATCCTCTGCAGGCTGGAGGTCATTGTGGGAGATGATGCCATGCAATTGGCCTCCCTGCTGTCACTGAGAACAACAGGTTCTGGAAGAGTAGAGGACAGGCAGGGGCACTCGGCCGTCTAGAGACAAGGCAGGAGGGATTTCCTTGAGAGACAGGGATATCTAGTGGTTACTAATCATTGTGGGGGTCTCTGGGAATGTACTAGATGGGAAATCTACTAAGAAATTGACTTACATAAAAATTAGAGAAGCTCTAGCTCTGAGGACAGAGACCTGATGGAGTCACCATAGTGGCAATTTATGACCTGGCATTCAGTTCAGACACCTGGAGCTTCTCGACTGAGGGGATATTGGGTCCCTTTGAGGAAGAAAGAAACCTTCAATGCTGTCACAATGCTGTAAACATTCCTCCAGGCCTTCTCCCAAAGGGACCTGACATATAACTTACGATATAGTAACCCCACTTTCAGGGTATTCTTGTCTACTCTAAAGCATGCAATGCCTTCTTCCTTAGGATTCAGCCTAGTGCCAATATCTGTGTATGGCTGTGCACCTTCATGGGTCATAGCTAATTAGATGGGGAACAGTAGACCCACTTCAACCTAGGCAGTATGCAGGAATCCTCTCCAACTGTTTGGTTCTGGTCCCCACTCCAAAGTTTTCTGCATTTTATTGTGTTAGTTTCCTATTGCTGCATGCCAAATTATCACACATTTTAGAGGCTTAAAATAGCAACCATTTACTTTCTTGCCGTTTCCACAGATCAGCAGTTCAGGCATGGGTTAGCTGGGTCTTCTTTTCAAGGCCTCACAGGCTGAAATGAGGCTGAGTTTCTTTCTCGAGGTTCTGGGAAGAACTTCCTCCCTGGTTCCCTCACATCGCCAGCTGAATTCAGTTCCTTGTGACTGTAGGACTGAGATCTCTGCTTTCGTGCTGGCTGTCAGCCAGGGGCCTCTCGCTGCTCCTAGAGGACCCCCATGTTCCCACCGCAAGCTTCCTCCATCCTGCAGAGGAGAGCCACCCTGCATGGAAACCCTCCTGCACATCACATCACTCCAGGGAGACCTCAGTTCCTCCAAGGAAGTTACCTTCATTAGGTCAAGCTCATAAGATAATTTCTCAATCTTAATTTCTACTGATTTGGGATCTTGATTACATTTGCTAAATTGTTTTTGCCATGAATCATAACATAATTGCAGGAGTGGTATCTCATCACTGGCTTTGTCTACACTTAGGAAAAAGAGATTACATAACAGCAAAGATCACTGGAGTCATCTTAGGATTCTGTCTACCACAATATTATGAAGACAGTAATTTAAAAAGTATAACCGACTTCTGCTTCTGTCTATTAGAATAAATGATATCAGACTAATCCTACCTCCATAAACAGCCATAAAATTGTTTTCGGACAGCGGACAAGAGCAGCACACTTTGATTTGTTGAGGAACAGGAAACTTAAGGGAGAAGTCCCATGGTTTCCTAGTTCTTTGCTGGGGAGAATTTCTCACCAGCTGCACAGCGGGCTAAAGTCCACTTAGAGCAGGGCAGCCCCGCTGAGCTGAGAAGGCAGAGATCAGAGTTCAGGGCCACTGAAGCAACTGCAACCTGCAGGTTAGGGCATCAATGAGAAGACAGTTTGTGCAGAGCAGCAGCTCCCAAAGTGCACCTGGGGTTCCATTTGCATACTTATCAAGGACTGGGCTCTACTTGCACAAGAAAAAGACTAACAGATTTAACAGAGGGGTGGCTGCTACAAAATTATGTTTGGACCAGAGGTACTTCAGGTGGAGGAGCATTGGGGAATGCATGGACGATGGAGTTCCTGCCATCCGTGGGGGTGCGGAGGGGGGGAAGACCTCATGCACACCTCATTAGCACCCAGGTATCCAACTGAGACACTAGAATGGCTGTGCTTTAGGAATAAGTGTCACATTTCACAATAAGACCTATTCTAGACCAGTCCTAGTATAGCCTAAAACTAAACCCTAACAAAATCCACCACGGGGTGGATTGGTGATTGAGTCCTGCCAAGTTAGAGGGTCTTGGGAAATACTGTGGGCTTTCCATGAATCCATAGTAATGAAACATAAACCAAGTCCACATAAGTCCAAAGTGATCTGACAGTAATTTTACTGCCCACTAAAACAAAATTAATTCACACAGTCAATAAGACAAGTTAGCCAAGCTGACATTTAAGCAAACTACATCTAAGAACAGCTAACAAATAACTCTTCACAAACATACATATAACATTCACCAAGATAAATCACATACACTAAGCTGTAAAATAAATCTCAACAAATTTTCAAAAAGTGTTACAGATTATGTTTGTTGACCACAAAATTATATTAGAATCAATAACTGTAAGAAATCTATTAAATCAGGAAAAATTTGGAATTTAGATAATATGCTGCTAAACAACATGAATCCAAGAGAAGAGAAAACTGGAAAATACTTGAAATACAATGAAAATGAAAACACAAGATATTAAAACTTGTGAGATGCAGCTAAAGTCATATGTAGGAAAAATGTATAACTTTTTATGCGTATACTAGAGAATAAAAACATTTTTAAATCAGTGTTTTAAATTTATATTTTAAGATTCTAGAAAAAGACAAGCAAATTAAACCCAAAGTAAGTAGAACAAAATAAATCATAAAAAGCAGAAGTAAAATATAAAACAGATAAACAGCTAAAAAGTAAAGCTAAAAACTGTTTTTTAAAAAATTAATAAAACTGATAAACACCTAGCAGGACTAATCAAAAAAAAAGAGAGAAAATGCAAATTATCTTTATTATCAGGAACTAAAAAGGTGACATGCATAGATGCCAACATTAAAAGGATATTTAAAAATTATGATAAGCAACTTTAAGTCCATAAAAGCAATAATGTAGCTAAAATGGGCAAGTTTCCTGAAAAATACAATTCACCTAAACTCACAAGAGGAAATAGCAAGACTGTGCCTCTACCTATAAAAGAAATTGGATTTATGATTTAAAAATCTGACACTAAGCAAAATCTAAGCCCAGATGCTTTCAGGTTGAATTCTTTCCTTTTTTTACAGATGACATGATAAAAATATTAAATTAATTTTTTCAGAACATAGAACAGGAAACCTTTCAACGTTTTTGAGGCAAGCATAACCCTGATATGAAAACCAAAGCAAATATAACCCTGATACTAAAAGATTTTAAAAGAAAAAAAAAATCACTACTTCTTGTAAGCATAGATGCAAGAAATCCTACAAAATATTAACAAATCAAACCCAAACATATAGCAGGTATAGTAAATCTTGACCAAGTCTAGTTTATTCCAGGAATATAAAGTTTGTTCAACATTTGTAAATCAATTAATGTAATTCAGCCCATTGACAGAAGGAAAAAGTTATACAAACATTTAAATCAATGCAGAAAAAGTATTTGTCAAGATTGAAACTCATTCATGATTTTAAAAAGAAAATAAAACACGTGGCACACTAGGAATAGAAGGAACTTTCTTTAACTTGCAAAATGCATCTATGAAGAACACCCAGCTAATATCACGGTTAATAGTGAAACACTAAACGCTTTTCATCTAAGACAGAGAATAGGGGAAGAATGTCGGCTTTTGCTGCATTTATTCGCTATCATTCTGGAGGCCTTAGTCAATGCAACAATGAAAAGAAAGACAAATAAAAAGGAATAAAATGTGGAAATCAAGATGTGAAGCAATCCATATTCACGACAAACATGTATGTAGATGATCCTAAGAAATATGCTTAAAATTACTTGTATTAATCTGTGAATTTTGCAGGGTCACAAGATTCAAAGAACAAAAACTAGAAAGCCTCAACAAATGAAGAGATGTAACATGTAGAAGAATGGGAAGATTAAACAAAAAAAGAATGAGAAGATTTTAATGTTATCACGGATGTCATTTTTACTTTGCATCTCCTGGGTTTCCAGTATCGGTTGAAAAATGTATCGCCGGCTCCCGGAACGCGCATACCGCAGACGGCGCGGATCGCAGGGAGCCGGTCCGCCGCCGGAACGCCGCCGGAACGGGAACCTGGGTGTTCGTGTGGAGCTGGGGCTCGCGGGAGACTGCCGCGATGAACACGGCGCTGTCGCGGGCGAGCTCGCTGTTCGCCTTCTCACCGAGCGTGATGGCGGCGCTCACCTTCGGCTGCTTCATCACCACCGCCTTCAAAGACAGGAGCGTCCCGGTGCGGATCATGCTAAAAAATGTAGAAGATTTCACCGGACCGAGAGAAACAAGCGATCTGGGATTTATCACATTTGATGTCACTGCTGATCTAGAGAATAGATTTGATTGGAATGTTAAGCAGTTGTTTCTTTATTTATCAGCAGAATATTCAACAAAAAATAATGCTCTGAACCAAGTTGTCCTGTGGGACAAGATTGTTTTGAGAGGTGATAATCCGAAGCTGCTGCTGAAAGATATGAAAACAAAATATTTTTTCTTTGACGATGGAAATGGTCTCAAGGGAAACAGGAATGGCACTTTGACCCTGTCTTGGAATGTTGTACCAAATGCTGGCATTCTACCTCTTGTGACAGCATCAGGACACGTATCTGTCCCATTTCCAGATACATATGAAATAACGAAGAGTTATTAAATTATTCTGAATTTGA
>NW_016109885.1:0-3608 GCF_001604975.1 Cebus imitator | reverse complement strand
GTGCTGGGATTACAGGCTTGAGCCACCGCGCCCGGCCTGTAAAGTAGATTTTCTTATCTTCATCTCACAGATAGGAAAGTTAGCGACAGTGAGTACATTGCCCCATGCTATATAACCAGTAAGTGGCAGAGCTGGGATTCCAAACTCTAAAATCCAAGTAATTACTATATTGTGATGTCATTTATTCTTTGGAGATAATGAATTCTAGGACTCTTATTCTTCTTTCAAAAGAAGGTCTTATTATCAGATCTTACACTGAATACTGTGATGACAAAATGCACCTACTGAATATCTAGGTAAATGTAAAATGGCATTTTAAAATAAATACATTGCCATTATTTTTGCTATAAATGATATGTATATCCCACAATACATTGCTATTCCTTCAGCTTCAAATATATTTAAGTATAGGTAAAATATATTTAATGCAAAAAAAAATAACAACATATTATAGAAGTAGCATATATGGTAACAAGAACACGAAAGACCAGAGTAAATGGAGTTACATGGTTATAAGAGGCTTACATTATTTATTTAATAGCAAAACATTATTCTAGTTAGTGGTAAGTTAAAGATGAATATTGTAATCTCTAGAATGCCCACTAAAAATAATGCTAAATAGGTATAGCTAAAAATGATGATAGATGAGGTAGAATGGCATATTTTAAATTAATATATATTACCTAAAAGAAGGCAAGAAAACTGAAACAGAGAAACAAAGAATAGAAAATAAATAATGAAATAGGACACTGACCAAAAATTGAAAACAACCTAACATCTGTTGTAACAGCTATCCATCGCTGCATCACAAATTACTCAAAAACTAAGTGAATCGAAACAACATTTATTATCTCAATTTCTGTGGGTAAAACATCTCAGCAAAAAGCAGCAGTATCTTCTCTCATAAGGTTCCAGTAAAGGTGCCGATTGGATTTGCAGATCATCTCAACGCTCTACCTGGAGAAGGATCTACTTCCAAATCTGCTTACATGGTTGTTGGAAAGATTCAATTTTTCACAGACTGTTAGACTGACAGCCTGAGTTCTCCACTGACAGGAGAGTTCTCCACTGGCTGGAGGTCTTCTTCAGTTCCTTGTCATGTGGACACCATGACAGCTTGCTTTATCAGAACAAGCAAGCAAGAAGAACCACAGAGAAAAAGAGACATGGAAGTCAAATTTTTATATCCAAATCTTGGAAGTGACATGCATGACATTTGCCATATTCTATTTATTAGAAGAGAGTCACTAGGTTGAACCCATCCTCAAAGGGAGGAGATTACACAAAGACGTGAATACCAGAAGGTGAGGATCACTGGAAGCCATGACAGAGGCTGCCTACCGCATCCGTCAGTAAGAAAATTTTAAAATTGTAACATTTTCATTCAATGGAATCAGTTTTTTTTTAAGCCATCAATATCACAGCAATGAGCCTCAAAAATTTTACTCAATAATGTTGAGCAAAATATGAATTCCCAAAACAGGCAAAATTAATCTGCAATGATAGAAATGAGAACATTGCTTAACTCTGAGGGTTTGAAAGATGTCTTCATTTGTTTGTACTGCTATAATAAAATACCACAGAGTGAGTAATTTATAATAAACAGAAACTTATTGGCTCTCAGTTCTGGAGGCTCAGAAGTCCAATATCAAGGTGCCAACATCTGGCGAGGACTTTCTTGCTGCATCACCACATGGCAGAAGGGCAAGAGAAGGAGAGAATGCATGACAGCATCAACCCGTGTGTGTTTTAATCACCTCTTAAAGGTTCCACTTCTTAATACTGTTACAAGGGCAAATACATTTCAACATGTTTTAGAGAGACCAAACATTCAAACCATAGCAAAACGTATTGCCTGGTAAGAAGCACAAGGAAAAGTTCTTCGGTGCTGGAAGTATTCTGTCTTGTTTTGTCTAAACTCATTGATCTGAACATGTAATGTTTGTGCAGTTTATTGTATGTAAACGCTATGCCCATAAAGATAGTAATAAAGAAAAAGAAAAAAAATATTTAAAAAGTAATCTGGTTTTATTTCTTACAAATAAAAGTAATGCCAACATTCTGAACTTTTTTGATCAACGCTAAACAAAACATATCAGTCTAATATCATCTTCTGCCAACCCAAGAATCCAGACATGGTGAAGGAATAAATGGGAAAGACACTGAATCACCAGAAATAAAACTATTAAAAATGGAATCAGTTTGCATGATATAATGTCTGACTAAAATATAGGAATGGAAGAAAGGCGTCCCATTTTCACTAATAATAAAATAAACCTAAGATTAGTCAACTACCAAGTATTACATAATGCTATTTTTCTCTAAACTTTTCTTACTTAAAAAAAAAAATCAAAATTACATGGTACAAAGAAGCTCTTTGTAGAAAAGATTCCAAAAGCAGGATGAGAATTTTTATTCTCTAAACCTTAAAGGAATAATGGTTTATTCTATTGTTTTTGTTTTATTCTTAAAATTCTTATATATTTATTCTTTAACCATTTTTCTTTTCTTCTTCCTTTTTCATTGCTCCTCTTTATCACTTTATCACATGTCAGAATTCTTGACTTCCTCAATGCAAAATATTGTTTATGAATTAAAATATTTATTTGGTGGAAGAAAAACAAAATGAACAGATAAAAAGCAATAGGAGAGGTCTGTACAAAATAGAAGTTATAGTTTTTTCTCTCTTACATAGTATTCAAAGCATAAGGAGGTGGCAGTTTCACAGTGTCAAGAATCCAGATTTTCTACCTAGCTCTAGGATTACTATTATCTATTATCTCTAGTAGTAGTATCTCTAGGATTACTATTCAGGGTTGATAGGTGCAGCAAAACACCGTGGCACATGTATACCTATGTAAAAAACCTGCACATTCTGCACATGTATCCAGGAACTTAAAGTAAAATTTTTATTTATTTTATTTTTTTATTTTTATTTTTATTTTTCTATAAAGATGGGGTTTCACCATGTTGGTCAGGCTGGTCTCAAACTCCTGACCTCAGGTGATCTACCCACCTTGGCCTCCCAAAGGGCTGGGATTACAGGTGTGAGCCATCACACCTAGCCAAAGTAAAATTTTTAAAAAAGAAATTAGTCCAATAGACACACCTATATTTGGCTGTGAAATCTACAACTTGGCAAGCCTTGTTCACAGAGATACGGTCCTTAAGCAGGCAGTCTTATGTCCATGTGAAAATTCTTACTAAAGAAGAATAAAACATACCGTGGACAGTGCTGGCATTATTTTATTACTTCTTAAGAATACAGATACTGCAGCCGATACCTGAATGCTGAGCGCGAGCCGGCGGAGATGAACCCTTTAACTAAGGTGAAGCTGGATCAACGAGCTGAATGAACGAGAGGTCCAGCTTGGGGTGGCCGATAAGGCGTCCTGGCACTCCGAGTACAAGGACAGCGCCTGGATCTTCCTGGGAGGGCTTCCTTATGAACTGACTAAAGGGGACATCATCTGTGTGTTCTCACAACAGGGGGAGATTGTTAACATTAATCTTGTGCGGGACAAGAAGACTGGGAAATCCAAAGGATTTTGTTTTCTCTGCTATGAAGACCAGAGGAGCACAATTCTGGCCGTTGACAATTTTAATGG
>NW_016109884.1:0-3624 GCF_001604975.1 Cebus imitator | reverse complement strand
GGGGAGAAATGCCAGATGTAGGTGATGGGGAGGAAGGCAGCAAATCACACTGTCACATGTGTTCCTCTGCAACAATTTTGCATGTTATTCACATGTACCCCAAAACCTAAAATGCAATAAAGTAAATAAATGGGAAAAAATAATAAAAATAAAAATAAAAAAAAAGGAAAAGGCAGAAGAATTCAATAGACACATTAAAAAATAATAAAAAGGATTTCACCACTGATCCCACAGAAATAAAATCTATCATCAGAGAATACTATAAACACATCTATGCAAATAAACTATGAAATCTAGAAAAAATTAATTCCTGGACACCTATACCCTCCCAAGACTAATCCAGGAAGAATTTGAATCCCTGAATAGACAGTAAGAAGTTCTAAAACTGAGGCAGTAATTAATAGCCTAGCAACAACAACAAAAAAAGCCCTGAACCAGATGGATTCACAACCAAATTTTACTGCAGGTACAAAGAGGAGCTGGAACCATTCATTCTGAAAATATTTCAAACAATAAAAAAAGAGGGACTCCTCCCTAACTCATTTCACAAGGCCAGTGTTATCCTGACACCAAAACCTGGAAGAGACACAATAATGAAAGAAAATTTCAGGCCAATATCCTTGACGAACATTGATGCAAAAATCCTCAATAAAATACTGGTAAACTGAATCCAGCAGCACATCAAAAACATTATCCAACATGTTCAAGTCAGCTTCATCCCTAGGATGCAAGACTGGTTCAATATATGCAAATCAATAAATGCAATCCATCACACAAACAGGACCAATGACAAAAATCACCTGATTATCTCAATAGATGCAGAAAAATCCTTCAATAAAATTCAACACCCCTTCTTGCTAAAACCACTCAATAAACTAGGTACTGATGAAACATATCTCAAAATAATAAGAGCTATTTATGACAAACCCACAGCCAATTTCTTACTAAATGGGCAAAAGCTGTAAACATTCCCTTTATAAATTGGCACAAGACAAGGATACCCCTCTCTCACCACTCCTATTTAACATAATATTGGAAGTTCTAGCCAGGGCAATCAGGCCAGAGAAAGAAATAAAGGATATTTAAATAGGAAGAGAGGAAGTCAAATTGTCTCTGTTTGCACATGACATGATTGTATACTTAGAAAACCCCATTGCCTCAGCCCCAAACCTCCTTAAGCTGATAAGTAACTTTAGCAGAGTCTCAGGATACATAATCAATGTGCAACAATCACTGGCATTCCTATACACTAATAATAGACAATCAGAGAGCCAAATAATGAGTGAACTGCCATTCACAATTGCTACAAAGAAAATAAAATACTTAGGAATACAATTTACAAGAAACGTAAAGGACTCCTTCAAGGGGAACTACAAACCACTGCTGAAGGAAATAAGAGAGGACACAAACAAATGGAAAAACATTCCATGCTTATAAATAAGAAGAATTGATATTGTAAAAATGGCCATACTGCCCAAAGTAATTTATAGATTCAATGCCATTCCCATCGAGCTAGCATTGACTTTCTTCACAGAATTAGAAAAAACCACCTTAAATTCCATATGGAACCAAAAAAGAACATGTATAGCCAAGACAGTCCAAAAACAAAAACAAAACAAACAAGAAACAAAGCTGAAAACATCACACTACCTGGCTTCAAACTATACTACAAGGCTACAGTAACCAAAACAGCATGGTACAAGTACCAAAACAGATATATAGACCAATGAAACAGAACAGAGGCCTCAGAAATAATACCACACATCTACAACCATCTGATTTTTGACAACCTGACAAAAACAAGCAATGGGGAAAGGATTCCCTATTTAATAAATGATGTTGGGAAAACTGGCTAGCCATATGCAGAAAAATGAAGCTGGACCTCTTCCTTACATCTTATGCAAAAAATAACTCAAGATGGATTAAATACTTAAATGTAAGACCTAAAACCATAAATATCCTAAAACCTAGAAGAAAGCTTAGGGAATACCATTCAGGACATAGTCATGAGCAAAGACTTCATGACTGAAACACCAAAAGAAATGGCAACAAAAGCCAAAATTGACAAATGGAATTTAATTAAACTAAACAGCTTCTGCACAGTAAAAGAAAGTATCATCAGAGTGAACAGGCAATCTATAGAATGGAAGAAAAAATTTGCAATCTATCCTTCTGACACAGGTCTAGTATCCAGAATCTACAAGGAATGTAAACAAGTTTAGAAGAAAGAAACAACCCCATCAAAGTGGGTGAAGAATTTGAACAGGCACTTCTCAAAATAATGCATTTATGCAGCCAACAAACACAAAAAGAAGCTCAATGTCACTGGTCATTAGAGAAATACAAATCTAAACCACAATGAGATACCATCTCACACGAGTTGGAATGGTGATTGTTAAAAAGCCTGGAAACCACAGATGCTGGCGAGGATGTGGAGAAATAGGAACACTTTTACAGTGTTTGTGGGAGTATAAATTATTTCACCCATTGTGGAATACAGTGTGGCCATTCCTCAAGGATCTAGAAACAGAAATACCATTTGACCCAGCAATTCCACTTGTTATATACCCAAAGGAATATAAATCATTCTGTAAAGACAGATGCTCATGTATGTTTATTGCAGCAGTATTTGCAATAGCAAAGACTTGGAACCAACCCAAATGTCCATCAACGTTAGAATGAATAAAGAAAATGTGGCACATGTATACCATGGAGTACTATGCAGCCATAAAAAGAATGAGTTTATGTCTTTTGCAGGAACATGGATGAAGCTGGAAACCATCATTCTCAGCAAACTAACTCAACAACAGAAAATGAAACACTGCAGATTCTCACTCCTACGGAGTTGAACGATAAGAACATGTGGAAACAGAGAGGGGAACATCACACACTGGAGCATGTTGGGGGTGCAGTCCTAAGCGAGGGATAGCATTAGGAGAAATACCTAATGTAGATGATAGGTTGATGGGTGCAGCATACCACCATGGCACGTGTATACCTAGGTAACACGCCTGCACGTACTGTTCATGTATCCCAGAACTTAAAGTATAAAATAAAAAATAAATAAAAAAGAAAATAAAATTCTCTTTGACTTTTGACAGTTTAATTATAATATGCCTCAAGAGAGAATCTCTGGGTTAAATCTTTTGGAGACATTTGCACTTAACAAATCTGGATGTCCATATTTTTTCCAAGACTTTGAAAGCTTTTGGTAATTATTTTATTAAATAAGCCTTCTGTCCCTATCATCTCTGTCTTGATATTTTCTGGAACTCCCATAATGTGAAAGTTTGTTAGCTTAATGGTGTTCCATAAGTCCAATAGGCTGTCTTTACTTTTTCCCATTCTTTTTTCTTTTTGTTCTGTCTGGGTAATTTCAAAACATATTTCTTCAAGTTTAGAGATTCTTTCTTCTGCTTAATCTAGTCTGCTATTGAAACTCTTTATTGCATTTTTAAATTTCATTCTTTGAATTCTTGAGTGCCAAGATTTCAGCTTTTTAAAAGTGATATCTTTCTGTTTGTTAAATTCCTCATTCAGATCATGAATTGATTTTCTGACTTCATTCTATTGTCTACCTCTATTTTCTTGTATATTGCCGATTTTCGTTTTTTTTTTTTTTTC
>NW_016109883.1:0-3638 GCF_001604975.1 Cebus imitator | reverse complement strand
CGGGGTTTCACCATGTTGGCCATTCTGGTGTCGAACTCCTGACCTCAGGTGATCCACCTGCCTCATCCATCTAAAGTGCCATTACAGGTGTGAGCCACCGCACTCTGCCAAAAATGCAATTTGTTATCATATACCAGGTGCTATAAGTACTATATGCCAGACTTTAAAGACATTATTTCATTTTATAGTCTTATAAATGGTATATTTTATTTAAGCCTTAGAATATTATATGGTTATTCGAGACCCTGTTTGAGAAATCCAAGACCCAGAGAAAGAGTAAATGACATGCCCACGTGGCTAGAAATTTTCAGAGCCAATATTTGGAATGAGGATGGCCAGAATTCATCTAACATCTCTAGCATTTCCATTTCATATAAATTCACTCTATTAAGCTTCACAATAACTTTAGATGTTATGGATGAGGAAACTGAAGCCTAGAAAGATCACCCAGTGCCATGTAGTGACTAAGCAGGTATTTAGGATTTGAGGTCAGATTTTCTTTTTCTACCATCTAAGTCTAGTGCACTTTATACAGCATCAGGCCATGTCTCCTTACTACCCCAGTCAGAGCCAGGCCTTTTGTCCATGTCTCTCAAGTGTGTAACACAAGGTTATAAACATGCTTGATCACTGTGTACCTCACAGCTGATTATGGACTGTTCATAGTACTATCACCAAATCATTCAAGTCCTCAGGTGTGAATTTTATTTTTATCACCAGAATTTCTGGAAGCTGAATATGCTGCAGGCATATCAGACTTTTTGTTTGAGGATTCAGATAATGGATCATTCTTTTTTTTTTTTTTTTTTTTTTTTTAATTGGGGTTTTTTTTTTTTTTTTTTTTTTTTTTTTTTTTCAGCGACAGGAGCTTGCTCTGTTGCCCAGCTTGGAGTGCAGTGGTGTGATCATAGCACACTGTAGCCTCAACCTCTCAGGCTCAAGTGATCTTCTCACCCAGCCTCCTGAGTAGTTGGGACTATAGATGTGTACCACCACACCTTGCTAATATTTTTATTTTTTCAATTAATTAATTTTTTTAGATGGTCTCACTCTGTCACCCAGGCTGGAGTATGGTAGCATGATTATGGCTCACTGCAGCCTTGACCTCTCTGACTCAGGTAATCCTCCCACTTCAGTCTCCCAGGTAGCTGGGATTATAGGTGTGCGCCACCACACCTGTCTAATTTTTTGTAAAGATGGAGTTTCACCATATTGCCCAGCTGGTCTCGAACTCCTGGGCTCAAGTTATCTACCTTCCTTAGGCTCCCAAAGTGTTGGGAATAAAGGTGTGAGCCCCCACAATTGGCCTAGAATTCATTTCATTCAACTCAACGTTTAATATTTTGGGGCTCTAGGAATAGAAAGATTAATGAGACATAGTACCTTCCTACATGAATTGTGGCAGTAGTTTAGCTACCATAATAGAGAGACCTACAATACCAGGAGCTTAAGTAAGATAGAAATTTCTTTGTTTCTCACATAAAAGTGTAAGTAGATATTCCAGCTTTTTGTTCGCCATACTTACCATATTGCTTCTATCTCATAGTGTGAGATGGCTGCTCCTTCTTTAGCCACCACGTTCTCATTTCAGCCAGCAGGGAGGGAAAAGGGGAAACAGTAGTCATGGTGTTTCTTTTCTTTCTTTGTTTTGTTGTTTGTTGTTGTTGTTGTTGTTTTCAGTACTTTAGAGACATCTGGAAATGTTGCTGTTGTTTTATTTTGTTTGTTTATTTTTTGAGACGGAGTCTCGCTCTGTCACCCAGGCTGGAGTGCAGTGGCACGATCTTGGCTCATTGCAACCTCTGCCTCCTGGGTTCAAGTGTTTCTCCTGCCTCAGCCTCCTGAGCAGCTGGGATTACAGGTGACTGCCACCACACCCAGCTAATCTTTATATTTTTAGTAGAGACGTGGTTTCACCATGTTGGCCAGGCTGGTCTCAAACTCCTGACGTCAGGTGAGCCAGTGCTTGACCTAATTTTTGTATTTTTAGTAGAGATGGGGTTTTATCATGTTGGCCAGGTCGGTCTCAAACTCCTGACCTCAGGTGATCTGCCAGCCTTGGCCTCCCAAAGTGCTGGGATTACAGGTGTGAGTCACTGCGCCTGGCCTGTTTTGTTTTTTTGAGACAGGGTCTCATTCTGTCATCCAGCCTGGAGTGTAGTGGTGTCATCATAGCTCACTGAAACCTCAAACTCTTGAGCTCAAGCAATCCCCTAGCCTCAGCCTCCTGTGCAGCTGGGACCACAGGTACATGCCATCACACAGGGCTACTTTTTAAATATTTTTGTAGAGATAGGGTCTTGCCATATTGCCCAGGCTTGTCTCAAATGCCTAGGCTCAAGCAATCTACCCATGTAGGCCTCCCAAAGTGCTGGGATTACAAGTGTGAGCCACCGTACCCAGCTGTGTTGTCTTTTTTTTAGAGTAGTTGAACTAGCACTTTGCATATTGCAGGTGCTTAATACATTCTTCATTCCATAAAATTTACCAGTTGGAAGTTGGGACCATGCTTCTCTCCAATATATAGTAGTAACAGTAGTGTCCTATCTATGTACCCTACACAACATCTTTTAAAAATGCCGTTTATGGCTGGGTGCAGTGGCTCACACCTATAATTCCAGCACTTTGGGAGGCTGAGGCTGGTGGATTACCTGAGTTCAGGAGTTTGAAACCAGCCTGGCTAACATGGTAAAACCCCGTTTCTACTAAAAATACAAAATTAGCCAGACATGGTGGGCAGATACCCGTAATCAGTTACTTGGGAGGCTGAGGCACAAGAATTGCTTCAATTCAGGTGGTGAAGGTTGCAGTGAGCTGAGATTGTGCCATTACACCCTAGCCTGAGTGACAGAGTAAGACTCTGTCTCAAAATAATAATAATAATAGTGCCATTTATTTATTTTTAATTTAACTTTTTGAGACAGGGTCTTGCTATTGCCCAGGCTGGAGTGCAGTGGTGTAATCTTGGCTCACTGCAACCTTCTCATCCCAGGCTCAAGCAATTCTCGTGCCTCAGTTTCCTGAGTAGCTGGGATTACAGGTGTGCACCACCATGCCCAGCTAATTTTTGTACTTTTATTTTTATTTATTTACTTTTTTTGAGACATGGTCTCACTCTGTCACCACGCTGGAGTGCAATGGCACAATCTTGGCTCACTGCAACCTCTGCCTCCCAGGTTTAAGCAATTCTGGTGCCTCAGCCTCCCAAGTAGCTTGGACTACAGGTGCCTGCCACTGTGTCCAGCTAATTTTTCTGTTTTTAGTAGAGATGAGCCCAGGCACAGTGGCTCATGCCGGTAAGGCCCAGCACTTGTGGAGGATGAGGTGGGTGGATCACTTGAGGTCAGGAATTTGAGACCAGCCTAGACAACATGGTAAAACCCTGTCTGTACTAAAAATACAAAAATTAGCTGGATGTGGTGGCAGGCGCCTGTAATCACAGCTACATGGGAGGCTGAGACAGGAGAATCGCTTGAACCCCAGAGGTGGAGGTTACAGTGAGCTGAGATCACGCCATTGCACTCCAGCTTGGGCGACCGAGCTAGACTCCATCTCAAAAACCAAACAAAACCAATGGAAGCCTGGGCAAGTGGAATAATGTTGCCAAGGTACTGAGAAAAGAACTGTCTTCCTAGAAT
>NW_016109882.1:0-3655 GCF_001604975.1 Cebus imitator | reverse complement strand
GAGTGAAAGAGAGAGAAAAAGAAAGAAGAGAAGGAAAAGAAAGAGAAAGGAAGGAAGGAAGGAAGGAAGGAAGGAAGAAGGGAAAAGAATTGCTGAACCCATACCCTATGGGTCTGTCCCAAACTCCTTTCTTACTGATCTGTCCAGCTCAGCTCTGGGCAGTCGCTGGCTTGAAGCAAAGCTCAATAAAGTAGGCTGCATAGATAAATAAGTGGGTACATAGATAAATGCATGGGTGGATGAGTGAAAGAAGGGTCTTGGTCATCAACCCCGACTCTGTCTGGGTTCAAACTTCAAGCACATATGTGGGGCTGGCCTCTCTGTGGGGCCAGCCATGATCCTCTTCCCCTTCTCTGCGGCTGACCTCTGGGCCCCCCTCTCTCCAGGGCTGACATCCACGTTCTTCTGTAGCCATCTTGGCTCTTACAGGTTCACCTGGTCCAATCTCAGGAGAAGAAAGCACTTTGCAACGGAGCTCTGAAAGACTCCTGCCCTGCGTGTCTCTTCATCCTCTGTGGACCCGGCAGCTGCTTCCTTTGTTCCTCCCAGAGGCTGCTATGTGGACACTAAGTAGGTCCTGGAAAGTCCTGTTTTGGCTGATTTTAATGAGTGATCTAATAATAAAACGTAGCAATAAACAAAGTTTTCACCAAAAGACAAGGAGACTCCCAGGTTGTTATATGCAGGACATAGAGGCAACAAGGACAAGAAACAGACCACTATGTTCCCACCCCTGCCACCCCATCTGTCCCTGACTTAGAAAGAGGAAGTTCAAGAAAAGTATCCCTGGCTGAGCACAGTGGCTCACGCTTGTAATCCCAGCACTTCAGGAGGCCAGGCAGGCAGATCACGAGGTCAGGAGTTTGAGACCAGCCTGGCCAACACAGTGAAACCCGTCTCTACTGAAAATACAATAATTAGCTGGGCGTAGTGGCAGGTGTCTGTAATCCCAGCCACTTGGGAGGCTGAGGCAGGAGAATTGATTGAACCCAGGAGGTGGAGGTTGCAGTGAGCCAAGATCACGCCATTGCTCCAGCCTGGGTGACAGAGAACTAGGCTCCATCTCAAAAAAAAGCATCCCTACTTTTCTGTAAGGGTGAGGTTGCTGGAGGAAGCCCAGCACAAGCACACTTCAGGCAGGACAGAGTTAGCAGGAGGCCAGTCCTCGGCTGGGAGGCTGTCTCTGTCCAGTAAGACATGGCCTGCAGCCACATGCCCAGAATCTGCCCCTTCTTTATGCCCCAGACACAAAGCCTATTTTCCCTAAATCCCTGAGAGTGACCCAGCTGGGTCTTTGTCCCTTGGTGGCGGGGGTGGGGGAGAATAGGGAAGCTGAACCCCCAAGTGGGGAGGAGGAATCCAAGGTCGCAGACCCCTGTGTGTTCCCACTGGATGCCTGGTCTGCACCAATGGCCCTCTCCTGCTCCAAATTTCTCTTGCCACATCAGATGAAGGAGAAAACTAGGTGGGTTTATCTTCAAAAACCAGCCAAAGGCCTAGGAGACATAGGCATCACGGAAGTCAATCACCATTTTCTGTCTCTCCTGTTCAAGTTCCCTCAACTCAACTCCAGCCTGAATCATTACCACCTTTTCCTAAGTTACTCCGGGACAGATAATATTCTGCAGGTTTCACATGAATTCATGAATTTAATCCTCACAAGAGCTCTATGAAGGGGTGCTGTTAATTATCCCCAATCCCAGATGAGAAAACTGAGGTGCCGGGTGTGGTGGCGCGTGCCTGTAGTCCCAGCTACATGGGAGGCTGAGGTGGGAGGATCACTTCAGCCCAGAAGTTCTGGGCTGTAGTGCATTATGCTGATCGGGTGTCTGCACTAAGTTTGGCATCAATATGGTGACCTCCTGGGAACGGGGGATCACCAGGCTGCCTAAGGAGAGGTGAACTGGCCCAGGTCGGAAATGGAGCAGGTCAACGCTCCCATGCTGATCACACCTGTGACTAGCCACTGCACTCCAGCCTGGGCAACATAGCGAGGCCATGCCTCTAAAAAAATAAAATAAAATAAAAAATAGGAGAGAAAACTGAGGTCTGGAAGGGTCAAATTACTGGTCCAAGGTCACCCAGTTTTTATTTTTTAATTATTATTTATTTATTTATTTATTTTATTTTTTTTTTTGAGACGGATTTTCGCTCTTGTTACCCAGGCTGGAGTGCAGTAGTGCGATCTCGACTCACTGCAACCTCCACCTCCCAGGTTCAAGCAATTCTCCTGCCTCAGCCTTCTGAGTAGGTAGGACTACAGGCACCTGCCACCATGCCTGGCTAATTTTTGTATTTTTAGCAGAGACAGGGTTTCACTATTTTGGCCAGGCCGATCTTGAACTCCTGACCTCGTGATCCACCTGCCTCGGACTCCCAAAGTGCTGGAATTACAGGCATGAGCCACTGTTCCTGGCTGCAGTACCCCACTTTTAATAGACTTCTTAATGTGTAAAATGGGGAGAACAAGAGCTTCTCCAAAAGGGCTTCCTTGCAAGGATGAAACGCCATGTATAATGTCTAATACTATTTACTTAGGTGTGCGTTGACAATTTTTGGAAGGACATCCCTCCAGAAATGGGAATAGCAGGAGGAAGGAGGGAGCCTTTTACTTTCACTTTATCCCCTTTTGTCCTGGTTTAATTTTACTATGAAGCATGCTTTATTTTTATTTAAAGAAAGGAAGGGAAAGAGAAGAAAAGATGAACTGCTCCCAGCCAAATAGCTGAGCCCCAGTTGAGTCAGTAGATGGTAGTCTTAATTGTTATCTGTTAAACAGTTAACAATCCATCCTTCACTGGGCATTGTATCTGGGTGTGAAAGTGATTTGTAAATAAATTGCTCTATAAATGTTACTTATGATAAACTACTAGGTAATGATGTATTTCTATGCACAATTATGTATGTGAGGTGGCTTGTCCTAAATATGAGTGGGTGTGTCTATCCTTCAGGGCAATTATGCAAATGTTGTAAGGCGGTCTCAGCTGCGCTGCCTGGGTTTGAATCCTGAACTCAGCATCTACTGGAGATATGATCTTGGGCAAATGACTTAGCCTCTGTGTGTCTCAGTCGTTCTATCTTTAATGTGGGGACAATTAGGCCAGTCACAGTGCCTAACACCTGTAACCCTAGCACTTGGGGAGACTGAGGCAGGAGGCTAGCTTGAGCCCAGAAGTTTGAGACCAGCCTGGGCAAAATACTGAGGCCCCCATCTCTACAGAACAAAAATAAATAAATAAATAAAAGCAATAGGTATAACTAGCCAGACATAGTGGAGCACTACTGTACTCCAGCCTGGGTGACAGAGCAAGACCCCTCTCTCTAAAATAAAAAAATTAAAAATTAAAAAGAAAATTGGGATAATACCTACTCCATAGGATTGATGTGAAGGTTAAAATGAACTCAGTCATGTAAAACCCTTAGAACATCCCCAGCACATAGTAAGTGTTCAACAAACGTTTTTATTTTGTGTATCTATGTGAGCATGTTAGTGTCTCTCATTCCTTTAACAGGAGGAACAGGTGGCCACGCACAGTGGCTCACGCCTGGAATCCCAGTACTTTGGGAGGCCAAGTAGGGAGGAACTTGAGGCCAGGAGTTCCAGATCAGCTTGGGCAACATAGTGAGACCCCTGTCTCTACAAAAAAATTTAAAA
>NW_016109881.1:0-3667 GCF_001604975.1 Cebus imitator | reverse complement strand
TACCATGTTGACCAGGATGGTCTCGATCTCTTGACCTCGTGATCCACCCGCCTCGGCCTCCCAAAGTGCTGGGATTACAGGCTTGAGCCACCGTGCCCGGCGATGGAACATATCTCAAAATAATAACAGCTATTTATGTCAAACCCACAGCCAATATCATACTGAATGGGCAAAAACTGGAAGCATTCCTTTTGAAAACTGGCACTAGACAAGGGAATCCTCTCTCACCACTCCTATTCAACATAGTATTGGAAGTTTTAGCCAAAGCTATCAGGTAAGAAAAAGAAATAAAGGGTATTCAGTTAGGAAAAGAGGAAGTCAAATTGTCTCTATTTGCAAATGACTTGATTGTATATTTAGAAGACCCTATCATCTCAGTCCAAAATCTCCTTAAGATGACAAGCAACTTCAGCAAAGTCTCAGGGTACAAAATCAATGTGCAAAAATCACAAGCATTCCTATACACCAATAACAGACAAACAGAGAGCCAAATCATGAGCGAACTCCTATTCACAATTGCTACAAAGAGAATAAAATATCTAGGAATACAACAAACAAAGGATGTGAAGGACCTCTTGAAGGAGAACTACAAACCACTGCTCAAGGAAATAAGAAACAAACAGATGGAAAAACATTCCATGCCCATAGTTAGGAAGAATCAATATTGTGATAATGGCCATACTGCCTAAAGTAATTCATAGATTCAATGCTATCCTCATCAAGCTACCATCCACCTTCTTCACAGAACTGGAATTAATATTATTAAAATGTCCATATTACTGAAAGTGACCTATAGATTCAAAATAATTCCTATCAAAATACCAATGGCGTTTTCCACAGAAATAGAAAAAACAATCCTAAAGTTTCTGCGAAGCATTCCCTTTGAAAACTGGCACTAGACAAGGGTGCCCTCTCTCACCACTCCTATTCAACCTATGTTGAGTGTATTGGAAGTTTTAGCCAGAGATATCAGGCAAGAAAAAGAAATAAAGAGTATTCAGTTTGATCTAATTGTCATTTGTAAAACACTTCACCCAACAACAGGAGAATATGCATTATTTTCAAATGTATGTGGAACATATTCCAAGAGAGGGTATATTGTGGGACCTGCAATATGCACCCTTGAATCTAAAATTAAAAAATATATAGATACAGATAAAGTAGCAAAAAAGAAGACATTTAAAGTAATATAAATCATATAATGATCTTCACAGAATAAAAATTCAATAACAAAGGTGTCTAGAAACCCTTCAAATATACAGAGATGAAAGAAAACACTTCTATATAAAGCAACGTCAGGAGACAGGAGCAAGCAATGCAATAAAACACATTGATTTAAAATATGAGGCTCAGAGAGATGCAAAGACATACCCAAAGTCATAGAGCAAGAACAGGGAACCGGGCTGACTTGATTTCAGTGTTGGTGTTTTACCCCTCCTCTCTACTCTACTGTACTACTTGATGTCTTTTATCATCATCTCCTCTCAGAATATACAAAGTCAGATTGACACTATCAGTAAGAACCAACTTTCTGTGGAGCTGAGGATAGCCTAATTTCACAGGCCCTGGATATTGGAGGTAGAAGGTGCTCAGATATGGGGAACTTAGTATTGGCAACTGTGTTGAACTAAGTACTCCTGATACTCATTTTGTTTTCAAAATAACAATTTTATTGAGCATAATTCACAGGTCATACAATTCACCCTTTAAAAATGTTCAATTAAGTGGGTTTTCATATATTCACAGAGTTGTGTGGCTTTTCTCCATTAGGCCTGTTTGGGGAAATTGATTCTTTTGTATTTGTGATGGTAGCCAAACTCTGATGAATGGCCTATTGTTTGGCAAACTCTACTTCCAAAAGTTAAACCCTGAATGTTCTACCGGCTTCCTCCAGCATTGGTCTCTGTGGAAGTTATTTACATGAGCATTGAGGGTGGCTCCCTGAAACAGCAACATTTCTTTATTTTCTTTTGTTAGCTATTAACTAGCCCTGCCCAGACCTCCTACAGAAAATACATCTGTGAGGTACTTGGGAGAGGCTCTACCCTACCCTTCTGACATTAAAGTATCTTCAGTATGAAAATTTGAAAGAGATGTAAAGTTTCTCAATCATTTTTGTTCTGGTTCGGACAGTGGTTCTTAATCTGGGGCCATAACACTCTGGGGAGCCAGGGAGTTATGTGAAATACCTGCAAATCAGCTTGTGATCAAGACTTTTATTTTGATTAAATATATCTTACACACATTTGCTACTATTTCTCATACATGGGTACTGTTGTGATTAATAAAGGACAAAATCTTCTGCACATGTAACTTTTTATTATATAATAACTTTTTTCATTATATATTTTCTCAATTAGCAGAGACTAGAAGTATAACTACTGTCATGGGATAATCAGATAGTTTTGATTGATAAAATAAGTTACATGGACTCAAAATGTTTAGGAACCACTAAATTAAACAAAGACCCTTCTTCATAGGGTAGAATTTTTTCATTTAGTAGGGCATCAACTTATTAGCAGCCATTAACACAGTAGTCTGGGTTAATTGGCTTGCTTCAGGGTAGGGCATCGAACACTTTCAACCTAAAAGCAGAGTGGGGATCTGCAATGACTCCAAGCAGGTCTAGTGGGTTAGAATCAGTATTTTGGGTGCCATGTGTGCTTGAGGAATTTGACAGTTTTTATAAGGTGTCTAGAAACCCTTCAAATATACAGAGATGAAAGAAAACACTTCTATATAAAGCAACGTCAGGAGACAGGAGCAAGCAATGCAATAAAACACATTGATTTAAAATATGAGGCTCAGAGAGATGCAAAGACATACCCAAAGTCATAGAGCAAGAACAGGGAACCGGGCTGACTTGATTTCAGTGTTGGTGTTTTACCCCTCCTCTCTACTCTACTGTACTACTTGATGTCTTTTATCATCATCTCCTCTCAGAATATACAAAGTCAGATTGACACTATCAGTAAGAACCAACTTTCTGTGGAGCTGAGGATAGCCTAATTTCACAGGCCCTGGATATTGGAGGTAGAAGGTGCTCAGATATGGGGAACTTAGTATTGGCAACTGTGTTGAACTAAGTACTCCTGATACTCATTTTGTTTTCAAAATAACAATTTTATTGAGCATAATTCACAGGTCATACAATTCACCCTTTAAAAATGTTCAATTAAGTGGGTTTTCATATATTCACAGAGTTGTGTGGCTTTTCTCCATTAGGCCTGTTTGGGGAAATTGATTCTTTTGTATTTGTGATGGTAGCCAAACTCTGATGAATGGCCTATTGTTTGGCAAACTCTACTTCCAAAAGTTAAACCCTGAATGTTCTACCGGCTTCCTCCAGCATTGGTCTCTGTGGAAGTTATTTACATGAGCATTGAGGGTGGCTCCCTGAAACAGCAACATTTCTTTATTTTCTTTTGTTAGCTATTAACTAGCCCTGCCCAGACCTCCTACAGAAAATACATCTGTGAGGTACTTGGGAGAGGCTCTACCCTACCCTTCTGACATTAAAGTATCTTCAGTATGAAAATTTGAAAGAGATGTAAAGTTTCTCAATCATTTTTGTTCTGGTTCGGACAGTGGTTCTTAATCTGGGGCCATAACACTCTGGGGAGCCAGGGAGTTATGTGAAATACCTGCAAATCAGCTTGTGATCAAG
>NW_016109880.1:0-3669 GCF_001604975.1 Cebus imitator | reverse complement strand
TTGTTTCTTTTTTTTTGGAATAGCGTCTCACTCTGTCACCCAGGCTGCACTGCAGTGGATCAGCATCTTTTCACTGCAGCCCTGTTCTCTTGAGCTCAACTGATCCTCCCACCTCAGTCTCCTGAGAAACTAGGGTTACGGGCATACATCACCACACCCGGCTCATTTTTAAGTTGTTTTGTAGAGATGGAGTCTTGCTATATTGCCTAGGTTGGTCTCGAACTCCTGGACTCAAGCAGTCCTCCTGCCTTGGCCTCCCAAAGTGTTGGAATTACAGGCACCTGCCTGGAGTATTCTTATGTCTTGCTAATGTCACTCTCCCACCTACCGTTAATGAATTGGAGAAACAAAAAGATCTTGAAAAGAATCGATGTTTTGGCCAGGCGCGGTGGCTCAAGCCTGTAATCCCAGCACTTTGGGAGGCCGAGGCGGGTGGATCACGAGGTCAAGAGATCCAGATCATCCTGGTCAACATGGTGAAACATTTAGTCTCTACTAAAAAAATACAAAAAATTAGCTGGGCATGGTGGCACATGCCTGTAATCCCAGTTACTAAGGAGGCCGAGGCAGGAGAATTGCCTGAACCCAGGAAGCGGAGGTTGCCGTGAGCCGAGATCGCGCCATTGCACTCCAGCCTGGGCAACAAGAGCGAAACTCCGTCTCAAAAAAAAAAAAAAAAGACAACCGGAGGCTTCCGGGTCTTAGGTGGATAAGAAACAAATGATTGCGTTCTTTCGAGTTTCAGATTAGCCTCTCCAAAGGAGGCAATCAGATCTGCATTTAGCTCAGTGAGCAGAGGGGAAACTTGGAATAGATGAGAGGCAGATTTGCCCTAAGCAGTTCCTAGCTTGACTTTTCCCTTCAGCCTGGTGATTTTTGGGGGCCCAATCTTTATTTTCCTTTCACCCCTATTAAGCTAGGTTACAGTGTGCTATATATGGAGGCAGCTTTATTTTATTTTAATTAATTAATTTATTTGTTGTTGATGTTGATTTATCTCTTGTTTTAAAATCAACTTTATAGGCTGGGCGTGGTGGCTCACACCTGTAGTCCCTGCACTTTGGGAGGCTGAGATGGGTGGAACACTTGAGGTCAGAAGTTGGAGGCCAGCACGGCCAACACGGCAAAACCCCGTCTCTACTAAAATATACAAAGATTAGCCGGGCATGGGGGTGCACACCTGTAATTCCAGCTGAGGCAGGAGAATCACTTGAACCCAGGAGGCAAAGGTTGCAGTGAGCCGAGATTGTGCCACTGCACTCCAGCCTGGGCGACAGAGCGAGACTCCATCTCAAAATAAATAAACAAAATCAACTTTATGGAGAAAAATTTACATTCAAGGAAATACACCCATTTGAAGTGTCCAGCTGGATGAGTTTTCAGCTGGACCTCATGACCACCTCCACAGCAGTGACACAGAACATCCCCATAGCCTGGAAATCCCTGTGCCGCTTTGCCAGTGGTTCCCCACCAGCCCCAGGCAACCCCGATCTGCCCTCTGTCATTACAAGCTGGTTTTGCCTTTTCTAGAATCTTCTATAGAGGGAATCATGCAGTATGTACTCTTTTGTAGCAAATGTTTTTGAGATTCCTTGGTGTTGCCGTGTTGTTTCCTATTGCTGAGTAGTATTCTGTTGTACAGATGTACCATAATTTGCTCATCTGCTCTTCTGTGGCTGGACTTTAGAGCGGTTTCCAGTTTGGCACTAATTTGAATTGTGGAGGCAGTTTTAGACCCAATTTAACTTAGCAATACAATATGGAGTGATCAAGTCAAGCTAATGAGCGTACCTGTTACCTCACTTGATGCACCTGAAATTTCCTCTCTCAGTTATTTTGAAATATTAATTATTATTGTCTATAGTCCCCTGCTGTGCAATAGACCTCAAAACTTATTTTTCCCATTTGGCTGAAACTGTCCTTTTTGACGAGGAGGTTTCCTTTCCCTTGTTCTGCCATCTCCTACTCCGGTAACCGTCCTTCTTCTAATTTCTACTTCTATGAATTCAACTTATTTTTTTTTTTAATTTGCCTCACTCTGTTGCCCAGGCTGGAGTGCAGTGGTGCAATCTCGGCTCACCGCAACCTCTGCCTCCCAGGTTCAAGCGATTCTCCTGCCTCAGCCTCCCGAGTAGCTGGGATTACAGGCACCTGCCACCATGCCCAGCTCATATTTGTATTTTTAGTAGCGATGGGGTTTCACCATGTTGTCCCGGCTGGTCGTGAATTCCTGACCTCAAGTGATCCGCCTGCCTCGGCTTCCCAAAGTGCTGGGATTGCCAGCTTGATTGAGGGCGCCCAGCCCAAATTCAACTTTTAAAAGATTCCACATCCATGTGAGATTATGTGGCATTTGTATTTCACTTAGCACTATGTCCTCTAGATTTATGTGTGTCATTCCCAATGACAGGTTTTTTTTTTTTTTTTGAGATGGAGTTTTGCTGTTGCTGCCCAGGCTGGTGTGCAATGGCACAATCTCGGCTCACTGCAATCTCCGCCTCCCAGATTCAAGCAATTCCTGCCTCAGCCTCCGGAGTAGCTGGGATTACAGGCATGTGCCACCACACCCAGCTAATTTTTTTTTTTTTAGTAGAGATGGAGTTTCACCATGTTGGTCAGGCTGGTCTCGAACTCAGGTGATCCACCCATCTCGGCCACCCAAAGTGCTGGGATTACACATGTGAACCACTGTGCCCGGCCGAGTTTTGATCTTTTTAAGGCTGAATAGTATGCCACTGTGTATGTGCACTGCCTTTTCTGTATGCATTCATCTTAGCCTGACTGACTTAGGCAGATTCCGCGTCATGGCTACTGTAATGGGGCTGCAGGGAACCTGGGGTACAGATATCCCTGATTTCAGTTCCCTTGGATATACTCCCAGAAGTGGGATTGCTGGCTCATACAGTAGTTTTGTGTAGTTTGTTGAGGAACCTCCATGCCGTTTTCCACCGCGGCTGTGCTGTACGCTGGCGGTGTGCTAGGGTTTCCTTTCTCCACATCCTGGCCAACACTTACCTTCCATCCTTTTCATAAGACCTGTTCTGATGAGAGTGAGGTGGTATCTCACTGCGGTTTTAATTTGCGTTTTCCTAAAGGTTCAGGTTGCCACTGGTCAGCTCTGGGCTCCAGAGCGTCTTTGCTCTTTTGCTGCTGTTTGAGTTCCTTTTATATTTTGGATATTAGCCCCTTATCTGACGTGTGGTTTGCAGAGTTTTTTTCTCACAATGTGGGTTGTCTCTTGACTTTGTTACTTGTTCCTTTTGCTGTACAGAAGCTTTTTAGTTTGAGGCCATCCTATTTGTCTATTTTTGCTTTTGTTGCCTGTGTTTTTGGGGACATCCCCAAAAACCATTGCCCAGATCAGCGTCATGGAGCTTTTTCTCTATGCGTTCTTAGAGTAATTTTGCAGTGTCAGGCCTAATGTTTAAGTCTTTGATCGATTTTGGGTTGATTTTGGGGCATGGTGTAAGATAAGGAAATAATTATATTTTCTGCATAGGAATAGCCACTTTTCCCAGCATCATTTTTTGAATAGACTGTTCTTTCCCCTGGGTGTGTTCTTTGTGCCTTTGTCAAAAGTCAATCTGGGCACGGTGGCTCACGCCTGTAATTCCAGCACTTTGGGAGGCCAAGGCAGGTGGATCACCTAAGGTCAGGAGTTCAAGACCA
>NW_016109879.1:0-3673 GCF_001604975.1 Cebus imitator | reverse complement strand
TATATATATATATATATATGTAAGTATATATATTTATATAAATATATAAATATAAATCTCTTGGGAGATTTCTCATAGACAAGACTGAAGAAAGTTCTCATGGACAACATACAAGACTATGGACAAGTAGACAGAAGACAGGAGATGATGTTAAAGTCAAACCTTACCAGAGGATACCAAAATCTAATCCAAAGATCTCAGAGACAAATAATAAATGTGACAATGAAGGGCTAAATCGATCATCAGAGTCGGCTTATTTACCATAATTATCTGTGTAGGTTTAATTATCTGTGAGGATGCATTTCCTCACATTGATTTCAGCACTGGAAGGGAACACTTAGTGATCATCTCTTTTTTTAAATAAGGACACTGAGACTAAAAGAGATTGAGTGAATTGACCAAGACCACATAGAACTGGCTAGAACCAAACTCCTTAGTGATTATGCTTAGATTAGCATACATATGCCATACGTGTAAAAAGAAGATATATAATATGTATGATGGTCATCCATGTTGAAAAAGGAGAGCAGCATCATGTGAACTTTCTACTAAAATCTGGGTGACATTGGCGGGAGGACCTTGAATTAGGAAGCTGGCAGAGGGTGATGAGGTCGGCAGTTAGCCACAGGCCGAGGATAGGCCAGCCAGAGAGTGGAGAGGTTGCAGGGGCCAAGGTGCAGAAAGTTCATAGCAGAAACAGGGGAAGGCAGCTGTGGCAGTAGATTGGGGATGTGACATCTGCCAGGTACAGAAAACATATACTCTTTTCACTCATTCTGCTCCGCCAGGCTAGAGCTATGCCTACCCAAAAGCATGCATTTGGAACCTGAGGGAGACAGCAGTGTGCATTGAGGTCAGATAGATTAGAAGCATCTCCCCTCTATGTTTTCCTCTCCTAAAGACTTTGCTTGTTAACTCTGGATTTACAGGTAACCAAGCCCATATGATAGCACTGGTTAATGACTGACTGCTGTTTTTCCAAGCTGCTGTCAGGCAGATTTTTCTAATTAACTTCATTTAAAATACTTTAATGTGTATTAAAGTCATCTGGGGAGCTTAGAAAAAAACAAACATGCCAGAGCCCCACCCCAATTAGTACCCTCTCACTTTTACTTGATTTAATTGGTCTGAGGTCCAAGCATTGATATGTTTAAAAAATTCCCCAAGTGATTCTAAAAGGCGGCCAGGGTTGGAACCACTGATCTAAAACATCAGGAAAATTTTCAATGAACTAAGTAATTGTTTTAAAACAGTTACAACAACATTGTTTTCTTCACATCCGGCAATGTAATTCATAAAACAATAATGAAATAATTTGCAGGATACACCGTCTTCACAGGACTTTCTCATTACTCATTTTTGCTAAGTCAACATTTGGCTGAATTCAGCAATCAATCTGAAACCGATGGTTCCACTAAACCTTCTTACAGCTTCATTACCTACCTTTTTTCAACAAATCACATCACAAAGATTTGATAGAGTAACTTTTATGTTGAGGTGTCTGGACAGCACAGAAGGCTGGTACTTAGAAAAGATCCCAGGATCTTTTCTTTGTAATCATTGTACTTTCTGTGCTATGGAAATTCAACACTGTGGGCTGGAATAATTAGTCATGTGGAACTCCTTCCTGCTTTTGTACCCTCTCACTTTTACTTCAGCAGAAGGTTAAAAGTATTGGCACCCCTCTCTTTGCCTTTTTTTTTTTTTTGGTTGGAGTTTCACTCTTGCCCAGGCTGGAGTGCAGTGGTGCAATCATAGCTCACTGTAGGCTTAAACTCTTGGGGTAAAGTGATCCTCTCACCTCAGCCTCCTGAGTAAGTCCTTGGCAATTTTATCAGGCCATATAACTTAAAAGCCAGTAATTATTAACCCCCAAAGTACAGAAGTGAAAAAGAGGGGGTCTTCTCCATTAAATAAAATGGCCTGTCTCTTTTAGGCTGACATGACAGTCTCTTCATGAGAGACTTTCCTTTTTCTTGGTCCATGGTGCTTCTCAACTGAACTTTATTTATTTTATTTTATTTTATTTTAGAGACAGAGTCTCACTGTGTCACCCAGGCTGGAGTACAGTGGTGCCATCTTGGCTCACTGCAACTTCTGTCTCCTGGGTTCAAGTGATTCTCCTGCCTCAGCTTCCAGAGTAGCTGGGATTACAGGCACCTGTCACCCTGCCTGGCTAATTTTTGTATTTTTAGTAGAGACGGGGTTTCACAATGGTGGCCAGGCTGGTCTCGAACTCCTGGCCTCAAGTGATCTGCCTGCCTTGGCCTCCCAAAGTGCTGGAATTACAGGCGTAAGCCACCTTGCCCAGCCTGCAGAACTTTATGTATGTCAAAGTGCTCCAACATGGTCATTACCATTTCCAGCCATCCTGGTGAAAGTATGTGAGGAGGTAGCATAAGTTTGCTGGCTGACAAATCCATGAGAAATTAGCTGTTGAGGGCTGGGCGCAGTGGCTCATGCCTGTAATCCCAGCACTTTGGGAGGCTGAGGCGGGCAGATCACTTGAGGTCAGGGGTTCAGGACCAGCCTGGCAACATGGTGAAACCCTGTCTCTACTAAAAATACAAAAATTAGCCAGGCGTGGTGGTGCATGCCTGTAGTCCCAGCTACTCGGGAGGCTGAGGCAGGAGAATCTGTTGAATCCAGGAGGTGGAGGTTGCAGTGGGCCAAGATTGTGCCATTGCACTCTAGCCTGGGCAGCAGAGCGACAGAGTGAGACTCCATCTCAAAAAAAGAAAAAAGAAATTGGCTGTTGATTGGCTACATGTAAAAATTTGGCTTGTGTTTTAATCTGTTTGGGCTAACCAAAAAATACCATAGACTGCTGGAAAGTTCAAGATAAAGGCACTGGTAGATTCAGTGTCTGGTGAGGGCCTGCTCTTTGGTTCTTAGATGAACATCTGTTTCTTTGTGATGCCCTCACGTAGTGAAGGGGCAAGGGACCTTGCTGGGGTCTCTTTTGTAAGTGCCTTAATGAGCTTATTACTTTCCAAAGGCCCTGTCTCCTAATACTATCACCTTAAAGGTTAGGATTTCAATATATAAATTTTTGGAAAGCAGTCCATTGCATTCTGCCCTCATCGTTCTCCAGAGAAACAAACAATAGAATATATATAGATATATAGAATAAAATTTATGATAAGAGATTGGTCATGAGATTATGGAGGTTGAGAAGTCCCACAGTCTACCTTCTACAAGCTGGAGAACCAGGAATGCCTGTGGTATACTTCCAGTTCAAACCTAAACGCCTAAGAACCAGGGAAGTCAATCTGGGTCTGAAGGCCCAAGAACCAGGAGGTTCTGCAGGCAGGAGGAAATGAATGACCTGGTCCAACAGGGAACACATTTGTTCTTCTTCCACCTTTTTGTTCTATTCTTATCTTTAAGGATTGGATGACCACCCTATTGGTGAGGGCAGTCTTCTTTACTCAGTCTACCAATTCGAATGCTAATCTCTTCTGGAAACACCATCACACACACACACCCAGAAATAATGTTTACCAGCCTTCTGGGCAGCTCTTAGCCCAGTCATGTTGACACATAAAATTCACCATGACAGCTTGTGTTTTGGGCCCTTGACCCTAAAGCTAAGCCACCTGGTCTGCTGACCTGCAACATTAGCAGACTCCTGGCAGGTGGAGGGAGGGGCTGTATATATATATATATATAT
>NW_016109878.1:0-3679 GCF_001604975.1 Cebus imitator | reverse complement strand
AAAAAAAAAAAAAAAAAAAAAAAAAAAAAAAAAAAAAAAAAAAAAAAACAAAACAGGGAGCACTGTGTGGCCCAGACTGAGACCTAGTGAGGTTGGTAGGAGCATTTCCCAAGCACTAGTCTCCCTGGCACCAGGGCCCCCGCCGGGCTGGTCTCTGGGTGCCTCCTGCCTTGCTCCATCCATTCCATCCTGCCTGATTCTAGGGTTGCCCTAGACTGGCATCGCAGCTCCCCACAGTGCCTGAGAGACTGCAGCGCCCCCTGGCGGCATTCTGCAGAGAGCCTTTTGCCCTGCCGCAGTCACACGAGACAGAAAGAGATATTTGGCTTTGCAAAGACAGTTCACTCATCACCCATGAAGGCACGGGAGAGCATCGGTTGAAATAATACATCACTTAAGGAAATGAGTTTCTCTACATAAGGAAACTGAGGAACAGGAGGACGACGCGGCATGCCGAAAGTTTCACTCACAGATCTGGGATTCAAGACCGTGATTACTTCCAAGTGGTTTTTTCTATATACACACACGAGTCATTCTAGGTGTCTTTCAAAACAACAAAATGTGAACCATCTCCTCAAGCATTTGGTTGGGCACATTTCTTCATATTAAATTGCAATACTGAAAGAAGCCATGTTTAAAGGAAGTCTTAGGAATGGAGTGGAGCTATCTCAGAATTTCATATGGAACTATGCTGATGCGGAATTTTTAAAAATCTGGTGGAAGTAAGTTTTACAAGATGGGCGCTATTAATTTCTCCTTTAAAGTATTTTCATGGGGGAATTTACATGCTTATTCATCGTGTTAATCTCAGTCTAATCCCATCAAAAATAATTTCAAACAAAGTAAAACTAAAATAGTAAGATAATTGTATAATACTTACTTGTTATTTTATCATTCTTATTGAGACAGGGACTCACTCTGTCCCCCAGGCTGGAGTGCAGTAGCCTGATCTTGACTTACTGCAACCTCTGCCTCCTGCACTGAAGCAATCCTCTCACCTCAGCCTCCCAAGCAGCTGGGAATATATGTGCACACTGGCATAATTGGCTAGTTGGTTTTCATTTTTTATAGAGACAGGGTCTCCCTGTATCACCCAGGCTACTCTCAAACTCTTGGCCTCAAGCGATCCTCCTGACTCTGCTTCCCAAAGGATTACAGGTATGAGCCACTGCACCTGGCCTATAAGATAATTTGAAAGAGACATTTAACATTTGACCTTAAAAGATATTTGGCATTTTCAAGAAGATATCCTAGGAAAAATACATCACATACATAGTAGTCATGAAATTTTATTTACATAGAAATCACCTTAAGTAATAATTATTGTTTGTCTTCTGGGGGAAAACAAAGTAGTAAAATCACAAATAATGGCTCCTTTGAGAATCACATGAAGATCTAAAAATATCTTGTATTTCCAAATGAGAAAGTGACAAGCAATTAATAGCACTCAATCTATATTAAGTTATAGAGAAGGGGAATTAACCTATGATGATGTAATAAAGGCAAACATTAGAGATAAAGTCCAAAAAATATGGATGAAATAATTGGATTCGTAAATTTGCCTATACATCCTTTACACAAAAATGTATGACTGGGAAGACCAAGAGGTTTCCTTTCAATTACCAACTAATGATTACCTGCTACATTGCAGACCTGACAAAAAGGCTTTTTTATTCATCATTTCTAACCTGCACGGCATTCCTGTAAGGAAGATATTTTATAGGCATGATGTACAATACATAAGAGGATGAAGAGAACTTCAGAGATATAAAGAGAAATGAAGCAACCTGCTGGTAAGTGACACAAATTATAAGTGACACACATACACAGGCACACACACACACTCAGGGAATCAGGATGAATATGCACAAACACAAAAGTACTCCGAATCAGACAACTACCACACAAACTGGGGCTTGGTGACTTCCTGGTTCCATAGGCTTGGGCGGGTAACTGACATTTTTGCTTCTGAACTTCAACTCCTTTCTCCGTATATTGGGGATGAATACTGCACACGTGCCAAGCTTGTTGCCAGTACTATCTTCTCCATTAACCCTCGTGCATGTGGATCTTAACAACTGCTGTTGCCTCTCATTTCATTTAATCTGGCTCATCTCCTTTGTATGTCTCACTTCCAGTGGGATTTTATCAATGAAATACTCTCTCCCCAAATCTAGACGTGAACCTTCACTGTGACTCTCATCCAAGTAAATCCTTCATCCCTGATAACTCCACGTCACTCCTGGTGGTTATTTATACCTATTGCCGTCAACACTGTTCTCGGATCCACTTCAGTGCTTCTCACACCAAGGTTCCACTTCACCTGGTCAGTTTTGTCTCATGATTCTTCTGATCATCTATCTAAAACAAAACAAAAAAAATCACCTGAAACTTCTTCCATTTCCCTGGAAATGGAATGAGCTGAAGCTCATTTTCACCCGAGCTTCCTACTGACTCCTCTTTCAGAGTTTTCTCTACTCAACTCCCTTAAATATGAAATATATGAAAAGGTGGTCTTCCCACCAATCAGCGGCACTCCTGGGCCGTCAATCATTTCATCACCATTTCCATCTCCTGATATGCAGCCCACTTCCCTCCATCACTGCCTTCTTTAGGTCATTCCAGGGGCTGATACTACACCAGAGCTAACTGTTTTAAAGAATTTTATGGGCTCAGTATTGATGTCTTTCCAAAAATGATATCAAATTCAGATGCCATAATTGCAAACATGGTTCTGCTTAAACATGTAACAGTCATACACACATCCTTATAACAAAGTTAAAAAGACTACAAAAATATCTGTAATCCAAAGCTCATTTTCTTAGCAATGAATAAGCTCTTTGAAATCAGATAGGGACTAAAACCTCTCCCCACTCCTGCATTTAAAAATTCATTATGGCCTGTCTCTGTCTCTCTCCTCCTTATTTGGAAATCATCCAGTGTTCATGCCTTTTTTTAATGAGGGGTTCTGCATTGCCTGGTCCCCTCTCCATGCCGGGATCCTGAGATTGGTGCTGGGTTTTTTGGTGTGTGATAAAGATGCAGATGCATCCTGTCTGTGGACACATGCATTAAGCCTGGGCGGGTATCAGTATTCCTCTAAGTTGATTCAATTTGGGGGTTCTGATCCATAACAGTAGTAATTGAATCACTACTAATTCCAAATTGAATGTCCTCTACTGCTACTTTGCATAACTTTCTGAGTCTGTAGTTCCTCTGTGCACAGACCAGTTTAGATGTTATAGTTGACACTGGAGACTTTAAAATAAACTTCAGCAGTGGAAAGATTATTTGGGGACAGAACTTCATTGAGGAGTTGATGCATTTTCTTGCTCTCTTTTAAGTCAAACGATATAATTTACTATTTAATATGCCTATGTGTTAGAGAAGGTTGATACATATATAAAAATGCTGAAAGTATTATCAAAACTCTTATGAGCTTTGACCTACAAAACTTAACTTATCAAATAAGATTTGCAGAGAGCTGGAAATACTAAGAAAGACTGTTAGTACAGAGCTTCCCATATCACCAAGCAGCAAAGTAAGTCCTGGCTGTGGCTGACTTGGAGCTAATGGCACTAAAGATGACATATATAACACGTGAGAGAAATCTCTGGAAACTCTCTTTCTTGCTTATTGTTTTTGAAGACTTGTTGGAACTCCCAGCTTTAAAGCTTGC
>NW_016109877.1:2306-3699 GCF_001604975.1 Cebus imitator | reverse complement strand
TTTTTTTTGTAAAAAAAGAAAGAAAAAAGAAAGAAAGAAAGAAAGAATGAAAGAGAGAAAGAAAAAAGAAAAAAAAAGAGGGAGAGAGAACAGGAATCTTGCTTTATTGCCCAGGCTAGAATGCAGTCTAAATATGGGTATTAAAAACCTCTTTTATGCCAATAATTGTGCTTAACAAGAGTGACAGAAAGGAATAAGGGAGAAAAATAACAAACAAGCAGCCAACCAATATTTCATTTAAGCCTGTGAAATGCTATGCAATTACTAAGGAGTGATTTACTTTCAATTATGTAGTCACTTTTAGAATAAGTGTGATGTGGTACTGAGAAGAATGTATGTTTTGTGGATTTGGGGTGGAGAGTTCTATAAATATTAAGTTTACTTGTTCCAGGTCTGAGTTCAAATCCTGGATATCCTTGTTAATTTTCTGTCTCGTTGATCTGTCTGATATTGACAATGTGATGCACTTGGTTGGTAAATCTTCCTCCATCCCTTTGAGTCTTTGTGTATCCTTGCATGTGAGATGGGTCTGAATGCAGCATACCAATGGGTTTTGGCTTTTTATCCAACTTGCCTGTCTGTGTCTTTTGATTGGGACATTTAGTTGATTTAAATTTTGGATTAATATTAATATATGTGAGTTTAATACTGCCATTTAATGCTAGCTGGCTGTTTTGCCCATTAGTTGATGTAGATTTTTCATTATGCTGATGATCTTTACCTTTTCGTATATTTTTGGAATGGCTGATACTGGTTGTTCCTTTCTATGTGTAGTGCTTCTTTCAGAAGCTCTTGTAAAGCAAGCCTGATAGTGATGAAATCTGAGTACTTGCTTGTTCACAAAAAATTTTATTTTTCCCTCACTTATGAAGCTTAGTTTGGCTGGATATGAAATTCTGGGTTGAAAGTTCTTTTCTTTAAGGATGTTGAATATTGGCCCCCACTCTCTTCTGGCTTGTAGGGTTTCTGCTGAGAGATCTGCTGTGAGTCTGATAGGCTTCCCTTTGTGGGTAACCTGACCTTTCTTTCTGGCTGCCCTTAGCATTTTCTCCTTCATTTCAACCCTGGTGAATCTGACGATTATGCGCCTTGGGGTTGCTCTTCTTGAGGAATATCTTTGTGGTGTTCTCTGTATTACCTGGAGTTGAAATATTGTCCTGCCTTGCTAGGTTGGGAAAGTTTTCCTGAATAATATCCTTAAGAATATTTTCCAGCTTGGATTCATTCTCTTTGTCACATTCAGGTACACCTATCAAACATAGATTAGGTCTTTTCACATAGTCTCATATTTCTTGGAGACTTTGCTCATTCCTTTTTACCCTTTTTTCTCTAATCTTGTCTTCTCATTTTATTTCATTGAGTTGGTCTTCGACCTCTGATACCCTTTCTTCTG
>NW_016109877.1:0-1231 GCF_001604975.1 Cebus imitator | reverse complement strand
ATTCGACTGTTAAAACTTGTGCATACTTCACGAAGTTCTCATATTGTGTTTTTCAGCTCCATTAATTCATTTATATTCCTCTCTAAATTGTCTCTTCTCGTTAGCATTTCGTCAAACCTTTTTTTCAAGGTTCTTAGTTTCTTTGCATTGGGTTAGAACATGTTCTTTTAGCTCACAGAAGTTTCTTATTATCCACATTCTGAAGCCTGATTCTGACAATTCATCACACTCATTCTCCATCAGGCCTTGTTCCCTTGCTGATGAGGAGCTGCAATCCCCTGAATAAGGAGAGGCATTCTGATTTCGGATGTTTTCAGCCTTTTTGTGCTGGTTTCTTCCCATCTTTGTGGATTTATCCACCTGTTGTCTTTGTAATTGCTGACTTTCAGATTGGGTCTCGGAGCGGATGTCCAGCTTGTTGGTGATGATGTTATTTCTGTTTTGTTTTCCTTCAGCAGATGCCCCTCCCCCACAGAGCGGGACCTTCCTGGGTTCAGCTGTGCTTGCTGTGAAACTCTCAACCGTCAGCGTTTCCAATTGCTGTTTTTTTGTGGGGGTGTTTTTTTTTTTTAAGACAGAGTTTCGCTCTTGTTGCCTAGGCTGGAGTGCAGTGGCATGATCACAGCTCAACACACCTTCTGCCTCCTGGGTTCAATAGATTCTCCTGCCTTAGCCTCCTGAGTAGCTGGGATTACAGGCATGCACCACCATGCCCAGCTAATTTTGTATTTTTAGTAGACACAAGGTTTCTCCATGTTGGTCAGGGTGGTGTCGAACTCCTGACCTCAGGTGATCTACCTGCCTCAGACTCCTTAAGTGCTGGGATTATAAGCGTGAGCCACTGCGCTCAGCCACACAGAGCTTTTATGTACATTTTCTTTTCACAAAAACAAGAAAGGTAGGCAAATTATTATCTTTATATGACAGGTGAACCAATCAGCAAGACATTTATTAAATGGCGTATTATGCAGAAAATCCATTAAGCATCATGGTTTATATAGGGAACTTGAGACCTAACAAACCTCTCCAGCAGCTTCACTTCCACATCTCTCTCTCTCTCTATTTTTTTAGACGGAGTCTCACTCTTTCACCCAGGCTGGAGCGCAGTGGCACATCTTGGCTCACTACAGCCTCCACCTCCTGAGTTGAGGCAATTCTTCTGCCTCAGCCTTCCGAGCAGCTGGGACTACAGGCGTGTGCCACCATGCCCAGCTAATTTTTTTTTTTTTTT
>NW_016109876.1:2524-3701 GCF_001604975.1 Cebus imitator | reverse complement strand
GCTCGCCTCTGGATGAGAGCTCCCTGCCCCTCCCCCTCTGGGCACACGGGCATCTCACCACGCTGGCTCGCCTCTGGATGAGAGCTCCCTGCCCCCCACCCTCCAGCCGTGCCGGGTCCTCTCTGGTTATAATCTTTTCTTCTAATTCCCAAATACATTCGACATGTCTGGAGATATTTTTTCTCTGATCTATTTTTTTTCGGGGGGTTGACAGAATCTCCTCGAGGCGAAGATGCTGAGAACAGTGTTGAAATGACAGGAGGGACTGACTTAGTTGACAAGGCAGTGGCAGCGTCTGAGGATGGACTGCAGTGCTGAAACTGCCGCCCAGCAGCGTCGCGCTGCAGAGGAATCCTTCACGAAAAGAGGGGTGAATCCATGTGACAAGCCCCGTTCTCGCCTTACCATAAGAAATCGCCACATCCACCTCGGCCTTCAGCAGCAAGGCGGGACCCTCCACCAGCACCGACCACAACTCGCTGAAGGCTCAGATGACTGTTAGTATTTTTTAGCAATTATTTGTAAATGGAGGAATGTGCACTTTTTCAGACATAATGCTACTGCACACTTAGTAGGCTACACTATGGTGTAAACAACACTTTTTTTTTTTTTTTTTTTTTTTTTGAGACGGAGTCTCGCTCTGTTGCCCAGGCTGGAGTGCAGTGGCACGATCTTGGCTCACGGCACGATCTTGGCTCACGGAAACATCTGCCTCCCAGGCTCAAGCCTCACTAGAGTAGCTGGGACCACAGGTGTCTGCCCCCATGAGCCGCTAAGTTTTTATATTTTTGGTAGAAATGGGGTTTTTCCATGTTGGCCAGGCTGGTCTCAAACTCCTGACCTCAGGCAGTCTGTCTCCCTTGGCCTCCCAAAGTGCTGGGATTACAGGCGTGGGCCACCCGGCCTTGCGTTCGAAGGGTTTTGATTAATGACTCAATCTCTTCGCTTGTTCTAAGGTCTCAGATTTGCTGCTTCTGAGTCAGTTTTTGTAGCTTACGTGTCTCAAAGAATTTGTCCCTTTATCTGGGTTGTGAACTTGTGTGGCACAGCTGTTCACAGTGTTCTCGTATCTTTAGTTCTATGAAGTCAGGAGCGACGTCTCCACTTTTATGTCTGATTTTGGCAACCCAAATGCTCTCTCTTCTTTTCTTAGTCTGACTAGAGATTTGTCAATTTT
>NW_016109876.1:0-681 GCF_001604975.1 Cebus imitator | reverse complement strand
CAGGGACCCCACATCCCCAATTCAACTGAGTCAGGCTACACCCCAGGGACACCCCCAATTCATCAGGGTCAGGCCACACCCCAGGGACCCCACATACCCCAACTCCTCAGGGTCAGACCATGCCCCCGGGACACACACCCCTCCAAGGCGGGCAGGGCGGCCAGACTTACCGCAGGAAGCGCGAAGAACGAGACCCCGATGAGGGTGAAGGTGGCCGCCAGGAGCCGGCCGTTCCAGGTCTGGGGGTACTTGTCCCCGTAGCCAATGGTGGTTAGCGTGATCTGCGGGACCGTGGGCTCCAGTCACAGAAGGGCAGGCAGGACGCCCGCCAGCAGCTCAGGGCTTAGGCTGGGACAGATTCGGGGCCACCCCCATGCCACCACCCACACGGAGCTGGGCGAGGCCAGGGTCGACGCGGGCTGCAGTTGGTCCCTGGAGCCCTCTCCAAACTCCCCACACCTCTCCCCTGAAGGCCAGAAGCGCAGTCCAGCTGAGGGCTCTGTTGCCTCCTCACATCGAGAGCCAGAGGGCAAGTGACGTGACTCCCCTGAGGGCTCAGGGAGCACAGTGGCCCCACCCGGCTGCAGGGCCCAGCTGGGAAGCGGGAGTGGCGCGAGAGGGACCCAGAGAAATGGGCGGGGTGAGCAGGGGGCTCGAGGGGCGCATAGGGGTCTCCAGGGG
>NW_016109875.1:0-3704 GCF_001604975.1 Cebus imitator | reverse complement strand
CTCCTGGGTTCAGGCAATTCTCCTGCCTCAACCTCCTGAGTAGCTGGGATTACAGGTACGCGCCACCATGCCCAGCTAATGTTTTGTATTTTTAGTAGAGATGGGGTTTCACCATGTTGACCAGGATGGTCTCAATCTCTTGACCTCGTGATCCACTCGCCTTGGCCTCCCAAAGTGCTGGGATAACAGGTGTGAGCAACCGCGCCCGGCTCCTGGCTGGTCATTTCTAATGGAAAGGTGATAAATTAGCTAACCACTGATCTCCCTTGTTTAGTGTCTCTGCAGGGTATCAGTTGAATTGGGAATTTTTCTCTTTTTGGAGAAAAAAATAACAGTGGCTTTAATTGTTTTAACAGGAACTTTCTGGAGAGTCATGTATATTTGGATCTATATATTTGGCCATGAGCTTTGTGAATTATTTACATTATAAAAATTACTTGTATAATATTAAAATTGAATGTTATTGTTGGCTAGAAACTTTTCCTTTGTGTTTGAGGGAGATGGCTGACAATTTTGTAACATCTCTTGTAAATTTTTTTTTTTCAGCTGTGTCAGATTCAGGGAGTTTTGTAGCTTCTCGAGCCCGGCGAGAAAAAAAATCAAAGAAGGGGTGCCAAGAAGCTCTAGAAAAACTGAAAAAGGCTAAAGCTGGTGAGAAGTATAAATATGAAGTAAGCAACCATTTTTCCTCTTTATTCCTCCTGTGCTTCATCTAATTCATAGTCTGCAGGTAGTCTTATGTCACCTTTGCCCTGGATTAGAAATACTCATATATTTTAAACTTGTATTAGGAATTGAACAAGCATGGGTATGAGGTAGAATTCCTATAAGATATTTTACAGATGATTTTAAAATTCCAAAATGAAAGTACATAGCCATATCTGTATTTTTCCTTATTGAGCAAGCAGTATCTATGGTAAGTCCCATAGGTTTGTTGGGGTCATTTAGAGGTGCGTTTACTTACTCTTAAGGTATTGAGCAGTCTAGCTAAGCACTACTTGGAGAGAACTGCTCTTCCTTATCTCATTTGCAAGGGTAGTGGCAGTGGAAACTTGGACCTTAACTTCTGCCATGTCCTGCTTGTAAGATTGAATGTGATGCTCTTTTGATTTTCCTCTACCCACTGTTTATGGCTTGCAGGTAAAAAACAGAGTGACCACCATCTGCCTAATACTGTCTAGCATCACCTTTAGGGTTCCCTGAGTATCTTAACTGCCTTATGGCTAGAAAATGATTAACCAATACTAGAAAATAACAACCATAATTGATACACTTTTTGAACTAACATATTATTCTAAGTGCATTTACCAATATGTTTATTCACTCTTTTGGAGATGGAGTCTTGCTCTGTCACCCAGGCTGAAGGGCAGTGGTGCGATCTCTGCTCACTGCAACCTGTGCCTCCCGGGTTCAAGCAATTCTCCTACCTCAGACTCCTGAGTAGCTGGGACTACAGGCACGTCCCACCACGTCTGGCTAATTTTTTTTTTTTTTTTTTTTTTTTTTGTTGTTGTTGTTTTGAGATGGAGTTTCCCTCTTGTTGCCCAGGCTGGAGTGCAATGATGCGATTTCAGCTCACTGCAACCTCTGCCTCCAGGTTCAAGAGATTCTCCTGCCTCAGCCTCCCAAGTAGCTGGGACTACAGGTGCCTGCCGACCCCAACTGGCTAATTTTTCATATTTTTAATAGAGATGGGGTTTCATCATTTTGGCCAGGCTGGCCTTGAACTCCTGACCTCAGGTGATCCACCTATCTTGGCCTCCTAAAGTGCTGGGATTACAGGCGTGAGCCACCGTGCCTGGCCAGGGCAAGTTTAATGATCAAAAAAGCAGGTACAGTAGTTTATTCATTGGTTCATTCAGCAAATTTTTATTATTTACCTACTAGGTACAAGCATTCTGCCAGGCTCTGGCATTATGATGGTTGGTAGGCATGACATGGTTTGTCTTCATGGAGTAGAGATGGTAAACATATAATCATATGCAGAAAATGGCTTTGCTTTGTTTTTGGCCTCTGTATCTAGACCTTGGTACTCTTAGGTGTGGTGTGTGTGGGGTATGTATATGTGTGTTTGACTTCACACAGAAACATTACATGTGCTGCTCCTATATTGCTAAGTGCAAAGTAAGATAGGCATCCTCATGTAATCCTTAACAGCTTTTGAAGCAGACACGATTATCCCCATTTCACAGATGTGGACTCCAAGGCTCTGCATCAGTCAAAGTCCTTAGTTGTAAGCTGCAGGAACCAACTCTAGCAGATTGGTTAGAATTTATTAGAAGAATATTGTTTTCACAGAAACTTCAGGAGGACTAGGAAGCCAGTCTGGGAGCTGCTTAGGCAGGAATAGTGAATGAAATTGTGCCACAAAAATGGGCCAGTGAGAAGGTCATTGCCAACCACGACCAAGTACTTGATGCTATAGCTTATACCTTAGGACATTGCTGGCACTGTCACCAGTTTCTTAATCCTCCTGCAGCTGTTGCTACTTGTAGGCTCTTTTAAAACTCATGCCCCCTTCCTTGTGACACTAGCTTCTGATTTAATGTCTGAGCAGGTGTTCCTAATTGGTAGAGCGTATTTTATATGCCCAGGCCCTAGGCTGCAAGGGTGTCTGGGAAACAGAATCAGCCTTTTCAGCTTCTGTAATGGGACATAGCCTCTGCGTCCCATCAAGACTTATAAGGGATGGGGGCCGGATTTCACAGACAGTTTCAGATGCTGGGCAGCTTAAAACAAGACAGCTGTCTGCTGCTTAACTAGTTAACCGGTGTTCTCATGTCACCTAGTAAATGGCAGAGCTGGAATGTGCTGCTGCTCCCTAATCTGGTGCTGGTATTCATTCTACACTCTATTGTTGAGTTTGCCTTGCATGCTGACGTGTCTCAGTTTCTGAATACACCGTGTATTTTCATCCCTTGTAATCTGGCTCATGCCTCTTCTTTTGTCTGTGTCACTTTTTACCTTGTTCTCTGATTGTGAAATTCTACTCCTTTTTCTAGGCCTGTATTGGAAACCTCTCCTGTGAAGCCTTCCTTGATTTCTCAGGCAAAATTAACAGCTCTCCTCTGTACATTTCTTCAGTACTGAGTTCTTACCTTTTCTATGGCACCGTGGTTATATTGTGATGGCAATTTCAGGCACTTTGCTTTACTTGACTGGGAGCCCCTTGTGGACAGGCAGCTCTGTGTTATTTGTAATTGTACCCTAAACCCTGTGTAGTGGAATGTTGTTGCCTGTGGAGTAAGTCCATTTGAAGACCTGTAGATGTCAGGCGTCAAGGGAGTCTTGAAGGGAATACACTTGAGGTTAGCTTTTCACTTTCAGGGGTCACGTTGAGTAATCTTCGAAGCCTTTTCATGTAGGCCTGTTCACGATTTTTGAAATCATTTGAGTGACATCTAAGTTTTTGTGGCTGTCATCATTAAGTACCTTTATTCCTTAATGTCTTTCTGAAAATGGATTTAAAAGTCAAATGTGAAAGTCAAACAATAGAGTGAGATGTTATAAAGAGAGATTCCATTTCTAGAAAGCTAGAAAAAAATAAGATCTCTAATTATGCTTCACCTTTAAGCTATAGTCTCCAGCAGTTTATTGCCAGCACTTGGTACATGTTCTTTAAATTGTATCTTCTATTTCAGTCAAACACTTAGTCAAGCAGCTTGATGTTGTTATGAACATTCTAGAGGGGTTGGAATTTTAGG
>NW_016109874.1:2507-3717 GCF_001604975.1 Cebus imitator | reverse complement strand
GCTCACACCTGTAATCCCAGCACTTTGGGAGCCTGAGGCAGGTAGATCACAAGGTCGGGAGATTGAGACCATCCTGGCCAACATGGTGAAACCCCATCTACTACAAATACAAAAATTAGCTGGGCATGGTAGCATGCACCTGTAGTCCCAGCTACTCAGGAGACTGAGGCAGGAGAACTGCTGGAACCCAGGAAGTGGAGGCTGCAGTAAGCCAAGACTACACCACTACACTCCAACCTGGGTGACAGAGCAAGCCTCTGTCTCAAAAAGAAAAGAAAGAAATTAGGATATTGTGTTATATGTACACAACAAGCACCATATAAACATTTGTTAAACAAATTCCAGTCAAAGTACCCATATCTTAAAAAGTCTTAGCTCTTCACCTAAAGATTAGCTAGCCTTTTTTGTGTGTGTTTTATGTTAAAAAAAAAAAATGTTTAAGGTATGCTTTGTATCTTCCCCCCACCTTTAACAATTTTGATTAATCTGTTTCAATTTCACTGCAGGATTGCAACTGTTTCTTAGTTTTCTTTTTTTTGAAACAGAGTTTCACTTTTGTTAACCAGGCTGGAGTGCAATGGCCCATCTGGACTCACCACAACCTCCACCTCCCCGGTTCAAGTGATTCTCTTGCCTCAGCCTTCCCAAATAGCTAGGATTACAGGCATGCGCCACCATATCTGGCTAATTTTTGTATTTTTAGTAGAGACAGGGTTTTTCCATGTTGGTCAGGCTGGTCTCAAACTCCCAACCTCAGGTGATCCTCCCGCCTCAGCCTCCCAAAGTGCTGGAATTACAGGCATGAGCCACCTTACCCAGCCTTTCAACTTTTTCTTACATGTCACTGTCACTCCCATGTTGCCCAGCACAGTGTGTTGTACAAAGCTATTACTCATGTGTTATGTTAATTAGTAGAAATTTTAATTAAAAGTTACAAGGCTTTTAAAAAATTCTACAAATTTACATAATCTTGTTTTAGATTTAAGGAAAGAAAACAATTTGCTAAACTATTTTGTCAAGTACTGAGGATTTCGACTCCTCTTCAACAGATTCTTATTTTACAAAGAAACTAATCATTAAAGACAATGATAGTAAACCACAAAAGTAATAACTAAAAGGCCGGGCGCGGTGGCTCACACCTGTAATCCCAGCACTTTGGGAGGCCGAGGCAGGTGGATCACGAGGTCAAGAGATCGAGACCATCCTGGTC
>NW_016109874.1:0-1072 GCF_001604975.1 Cebus imitator | reverse complement strand
AAAAAAAAAAAAAAAAAAAAAAAAAAAAAAAAAAAAAAAAAAAAAAAAAAAAAACACGACTTTAGTGTTTGTAGCTCTAAAAGTACCAAGTGAGAAGGGGAGACAGCAGAGTCAAGAGTGGCTACAGACACTGCAATATGTACAAAAACTTTTGGTTTTGAAATGTATTATTTTGTTCTTTTTTTTTTTTTGAGACATAGTTTCACTCTCCTTGCCCAGGCTGGAATGCAATGGTGCAATCTAGACTCACTGCAACCTCCAACTCCCAGGTTCAAGTGATTCTCCTGCCTCAGTCTCCCACGTAGCTGGGATTACAGGTATCTGCCACCACGCCCAGCTAATTTCTTCTAGTAGAGATGGAGTTTCACCACGTTGGCCAGGCTGGTCTCTAACTCCTGACACCTCAGATGATCCACTGGCCTCGGCCTCCTAGAGTACCGGGATTACAGGACACTGCGCCCAGCATCTGATCTCTTTTTCTTAGAAAACAAGTGATACAAACAGATTTGGGTATGACCACTGTATTGCAGTAATGACGTGACATTAGAGTAGAAAGAGACACAATGGGGTGTCAGTACACATTTCCAAGATAATATAGCCCAAATCCTTTTATCTTTTGTAAAATTGTTATTAATAAAGATGGGGCCTTGCTATGTTGCCCAGGCTGGTCTCCAACTCTTGGGCTCCGCAATCCTCCCACCTCATCCACCCAGCGTGCTAGAATTACGGGCATGAGCCGCCATGCCTGGTGCTCAATTCTTTCAGAAGCATTTCATGTACAAGTGGTACAAAGTTTACTGTGTATTTTCCCACTATAATCAAATCTTCACTGGCAAAACTAATTAAGACTGAAAATTTAATTTAAAAAGAAGACTGGGACGAGCGCTGTGGCTCATGCCTGTGATCCCAGTACTTTGGGAGGCAGAGGCAGGTGGATCGCAAAGTAAGTTCAAGACCAGCCTGACCAATATGGTGCCCATCTCTACTAAAAATACAACAGGCCGGGCATAGTGGCGCGCACCTGTAGTCCAAACTACTCAGGAGGCTGAGGCAGGAGAATCGCTTGAACCCA
>NW_016109873.1:0-3728 GCF_001604975.1 Cebus imitator | reverse complement strand
GAGATACAAAAACAGTTCAGATAAGACTGATATAAGCGTCACTTGATGGCTTCAGGCAAGTCCACAGATGAGGTAAAACCTGAAGGTGAGTTAGAGTTCCCACAGGTGGGATAAGAAAGGCATTCGAATCAGGAATGGAGGCGGGAAGTACAGGTGAGCGTGGTAAGATACTGAAGATGTAAGGAAATCAATCTGAACAAAGCACAGCCTTTACCTGGAAGAGTCAGAGAAATATGTCAGGAATAGGCTGTCTACAAGAAATTTAAGCCAGGAGTGCTGACTGTAATCCCAGCACTTTGGAAGGTAGAGGAGGAAGGATCACTTCAGGCCAGGAATTCAGGGCCAGCCTGGGCAATACAGCAAGACTCCATCTCTATAAGAAGTTTTAAAATAAAAATTAAAAATACGTTTCAAAAAGAAAATGCTGAATATATTTAGAATAGCAGCTGCCTTTATTTATTTACAGTAGTTTTTTAAGACAGGGTCTCTCTCTGTCACCTAGGCTGGAGTGCAGAGGTATGAACATGGCTCATTGCAACCTCCACCTCCTGGGCTCAGGAGATCCTCCCACCTCAGCCTCCCAAGTAGCTGATACCACAGGCACATGCCACTACATCTGGCTAATTATTTTGTATTTTTTGTAGAGATAGGGTTTCGCCATGTTGGCCAGGCTGGCCTTGAACTCCTGGCCTCAAGTGATCTGCCCACCTCAGCCTCCCAAAGTGCTGGAATTACAGGCTTGGAGCCACTGTGCCTGGCTGTAGCTGCCATTTTTGAGTTTTTAGTGTGTATTGGTCATTTTCTATATCACTCTTCTCAACTGACCTGTGAGATAGGCATTATTACCCCTCTTTTGCAGGTAAGGAGACTGAGGGTCAAAGAAGTTAAATAACTTGCCCAAATTCCCACAGCTTTTTCTGAAAGAACTGAAATTCAAATCAAATTTTCAGTAAAATCCTATATCTTGAGTTCATACTCCTCAGTCTCTTTACCTGCAAAAGAGGGGTAATAGTGCCTATCTCGCCATGTTCATACCTCTGCACTCCATTTGGGGCACCTACCTTCCAGGTTCTAAAAGCAGGGGAAGCTGGGTGGGCGTGGTGGCATACATCTGTAGTCTCAGCTACTTGGGAGGCTGAGGGCTGAGGCAGGAGTATTGCTCGTGCCCAGAAGTTTGAGACTACAGTGAGCTATGATCATACCGCTGTACTCCAGCCTGGATGACAGAGTGAGTTTATAAATAAATAAATAAAGGCAGGGCAAAGGCATTAGTTAGCTTCTTAGGTTGCCATGTTTATCCAGTGACTGGCCTGCAGCAAAGTTTTAAATGCAAAGGACCTAGAAAGAATAATTCCTCAGAAGGACACAGGTCAATGAAGATTATGATTAAAGTGGCTGCAGAAGTCTCCTGGAAGAGGAAAATTCAGGAGTTAACACAAAGAGTCATTAAGCTCTGCTTAAAAATAATTCTGTAATATCTAAGTCTAACAACAGGTTCACAAGATATATAGTATATAATTTGCCCCCAGGAATTGTCGCAGTAAGCATACTTCATTTAAAAATAATTGTACAGGCTGGGCACGGTGGCTCACACCTGTAATCCCAGCATTTTGGGAGGCCGAGATAGGTGGACCAGCTGAGGTCAGGAGTTCGAGACCAGCCTGGCCAACATGGTGAAACCCCATCTCTACCAAAAACTGGTTGAATCATGATAACTTTAGTCAAACTGATTTTTTGTGATTGTCACTTACATAAAATTAATGAATTTGACTGGCTTAAAACCATAATATTTGGGGTTTTTTTAAACTAAGTTTGGTGGAATTTGAATTTAGGTGGGTGTAGGAAAAATATCAAATGCAATTTGTATGTTTCAACATCAAGTTCATGTGTGCAGAATACTGCAGACTTCCTCAATACAGAGGGCAAGAGTAAGGTCACTCACGCACGGTGGTGCATGCCTATAATCCCAGCATGGATTTGGGAGGCCAAGGCAGGTGGATCACCTGAGGTCAGGAGTTCAAGACCAGCCTGGCCAACATGGGAAAATGCATCTCTACTAAAAATACAAAAAAATGAGCTGAGTGTGGTGGTGTGCACCTGTAATCCCAGCTACTCCAGAGGCTGAATCCGGAGAATGGCTTGAACCCACAAAGTGGAGGTTGCAGTGAGCCACGCTCGTGCCACTGCATTGCAGCCTGGGAGACAGAGCCTGTCTCGAAAGAAGGAAGGAGGGAAGGAAGGAAGGAAGGAAGGAAGGAAGGAAGGAAGGAAGGAGGGAAGGGAGGGAGAGAGAGAGGGAGAGAGGGGAGGGAGGGAGGGAGGGAAGGAAGGAAGCAGGAAGGAAGGGACGGAGGGAGGAAGAGAGGGAGGGAGGGAGAGAGGGAGAAAGAAAAGAAAAGAGAAAAAAGTGCAGTAAGGTCTACAGCTAGGAGGTGAGGGCTCCAAGGAAGTCACCTGGTGACTCAAACATCAGCCTGCCACAGCACTGGCATGTGGAAAGCAAGACATGCATTCTCTGAATGCTGCTAAGAGAGCTTCTCTACCTCTGGGAAGCAGTTTATTTGTGATTTCCAAAAATACATCAATCAAAAGGAGACCAAAACTTGGGGAAAATAAAACAACAAACTCCCTTCAAGAGCACACTTATAAACAGAATGTGTTCAAGAAAACCACCTCCTGTTACTGTAACCAAAATTTTGTAGCCAAAATGGAATCATGCTATGACTATACAAATTGTGCCGTCTGGGAAGACTGAAAGTTTTCTTGGCACTTAAAAAATATTTTATGAATAGGCTAAAATGTCCCCAGTTTCCATAAAAAGGGAAACAAGTCTTATTAAAGGTTTTAAGAAATGTATGATAGCTAACTAAACAACAGCATCATAATGGAAGATCTACAATTTAAAACAATTTATGTCTGTTAACAAACCTAGAATATTTAGCCCAGTTCTATTTATTAGAATATCAATTCATTCTTTAAACATTATCAGTTCCAAAAGTAAAATAGTTGAGGGAGTATACTCTCTCCACAAGTCAAACAGTAATACAGTTTAAATAACAAAGCCAGCCATGCGACAATCCAGTTATTTCAATTACTTAAACATCTGAATCATACAAACCACAGAGCAGCCTGAATGATGTCATGGTACCTGGCATCCAGCTGGTTTTGAAACCTCTGCCTAAATGAAACTGCTTCCTCTGATACTGACTTAAATAGTGAATCTGAGTCTTCTGATGAAGAACCAATGATACTAGGGAACTGTGAGTGCAATTGATGGACACATGTTAGTTGTAAAAACTGTTTTTTTTATGGACAAAGCCTGAATTAGTTAAAAGACAGAGTCAGCACAATGTCACTGTTACTCAAAGGCACACACAGCTATAAATGAAAGCGTCAATTAGTAAATTAACAAATTTATATTAATTACCCTTGAGAGAATAATGGGTGCTTGATGAATATTTTTCAATTTACACAGTTTAGTTGACCTATTAATTTATACAATTAATAAATATTTGTCAAGCAGCCATGATGCTCTCAAAGCGTTGTCCTTGTCCATATGGAGCCTACATCCTGTTTCATAAGAATAATATAATTTGAAAACAACAATGTAAGATAATGCTCAATAAATGATTTATACAAAAACAGTTCAGATAAGACTGATATAAGCGTCACTTGATGGCTTCAGGCAAGTCCACAGATGAGGTAAAACCTGAAGGTGAGTTAGAGTT
>NW_016109872.1:0-3732 GCF_001604975.1 Cebus imitator | reverse complement strand
TGGTGGAGGAGAGAGTCTTGCTCTGTAACCTAGGCTAAAGTGCAATGGTGCAATCACGGCTCACTGCAGCCTCAACCTCCCAGGCTCAAGTAATCCTCCCACTTTAGCCTCCTGAGTAGCTGAAACTTCAGACATGCACCACTACATCAGGCTAATTTTTTATTCTTTGTAGAAATGGGGTCTTACTGTGTTGCCCAGGCTGGTCTTAAACCCCTGGTCTCAAGAGATCCTCCTGTCTCAACTTCCTAAAGTACTGGGATTACAGGTGGGAGCTGCAGTGTCCAGCCTAGTTGTATTTTTCTGATTCTAAAAGTAATACCTATTCACTTGGGAAACTGAGAAAATATAGCAAAGTATAGAAAAAAAAATAGAAACCACCTGTAATCCCAGTACCCATATTCTACTATGTCACTTTGCTGCATTTTCTGCTGTTCTAAGTACACATTTTATGTATTTATGATCATAGTGTATGTACAAGTTGACACCTTTTTCTCACTTTCTAAATAAAATAAGTAAATTTACATATGACCCTACTTCGTGTATCCCTGGGTCCTCATAACAGAGCATTTCAAATCTTGGTTGCAGATCTGTTTGGAAAATGCTTGAAGTAGGAAAGAACAAATAGCAAGGACTGATTTTCTCCGTCTCTGTTTCTGGGAGACCATACGGCAGATTTGGCTCGCTTCTCACTCTCACTCTGAGACCGTATCATATGCTCTCCTTTCTTTATTTTTCTATCTCAAAAAATGTCAAGTGTACAAACCAAGAGTTAAAATTATTCCTTAGAGAACATGAGCTGTCAAGCCCATTCTTACCGTATGGCTCGCAAAAGTCGGTTTTGCTCTGGCTTATAAATTCATATGATGTCAAAGCTAGAAAAAGCCCCCACGGCTTTCAATCCAAACCACTAATGTAAAAGCAAAAAGAAACAGAAATGAAAAGGGCCCTGCTCAGGATACCACCTGGCAGATTCAGTGCCAGAACCTAGGCCCCTGAATGCCTTTCTGATGATGTTCTTCTCTACTCCAGATGCTTTTGATGATACAACTCACTGGTATACTTCAAAGGTGTTACAACTTTCACAAAAACACTCATCAATAAGATTCCCCAAGATTCCCCCCAACTCAACTGCAGCCAGTTGCTAATGGTATTAACTAAAACCTAGAGATTTATAACTTGCCGAAGGTAGCTTTTCTCCAATTAGCAGTTCCATTTAATATAGTTGGATTTTTTGGTGAAAACATACACTCTAGAGAAAACAACCTTTTTCCCATCCAGTGTTCACTTGCTATGAGCTCAGACTTTTGCTAAGAGCCATAGGATTATGCTATAGAGATACAAAATTTACAGCCTGGTTGGGAAGGTGAGGGAGACACATGAACCAGTGTGGTATATTCATGCAATGGAATGCCATGCACCTGCAAATGAGGTAATCTGCATGAACTTCTAACAATATTTCATGGCCATGGGAATATGGCCATGAAATATTGTTCGAAGAAAACTCTGGGTTGCTGAGGAATGTGATGATCTATGTAGTATGATCTCTTTTGTGGTTTTAAAGAAAAAGGGTATATTCACACACATATGTTTTCATGTGCATAGAAAACATTTAGAAAAATACAAAACTTTTAACAGTGGCTACTCTACAGAGAATGGGTTTGAAGATGAAGAAATTACTTTTCCTCCTTTTTCACTTACACATTTCTATTTTCCTCTTTTTTTTTTTTTTTTTTTTTTTTTTTTTTTTTTTTTTTTTTTTTTTTTTTTTTTTTTTTTTTTTTTTTTTTGAGAGAGAGAGAGAGCTCTGACACCCAGGCTGGAGTGCAGTGGTGCCATCTTGGGTCACTGCAGCCTTGATCTCCTGGGCTCAAGGGATCCTCCAACCTCAGCCTGCTGAGTAGCTGGGACTACAAGCGTGTACCACCACATCTGGCTAATTTTTGTATTTTTTGTAGAGACAAGGTTTCACTGTCTAGCCCAGGCTGGTCTCAAACTCCTGGACTCAAGCAATCCTGCCTCAGTCTCTCAAAGTGCTAGGGTACACGCTTGAGCCACCACCTTCGGCCCAAACTTCTTTTCCTCAGTGGAGGTGCCTCTACTGAACTACCAGAAAAATGGCTGCAAATCCCTCCTTGACTTGATACTGCCAACACCTCTGTGTCAGCTGACCCTGTGCTTGGTTGTCATCTGCATTCCTGATTCTACAGACAACACCTTGGAGCATCAGCCTGGGGGTATGGGGTTCTAATTCTAGCCCAGCCACTAACTTCCTTGGAGGTACCAGGCCTCACCTGCTCACCTGCAAAAAAGGAGCAGTGGAGTAATTAATAAATTGCCAAGGACCTTTTGGCTATGGCAGGTTTGACCCTGCATCTTTCTTTGTTCCTGATCTTTCCTTTCCCCTCATTTCCAGCCTGACCTTCTTGAATGAGAAAATCAGGGATAGGAGGATTTGTCCTGAAAAACCTCCTGTGGTTACAGCATTGCTACTGATCAGGGAGCTGCAGCAGGAAGCTTAACAGGGGGTTGAGGCCTATCCTTTCACAGGTTGTACTCACATGCCCCATTTGCTAACATGTTTTCCAACCAACATTTCAAGTAACTATCCCCACGTTGATGCTTCAACAAGTCAGGGTCTGTTCTGCACTCTTTAGAAAGAACGTAAACCGTGACAAATGGTCTCAGTTCAGGCATATGGTGATGCATTGACTTCCTAGTTGCTGGGGTGTATTAACAAACTTATTGCCCCCAAATGTAAAAAATAATGAATTTGTCACCATGCATGGAACGTTGACAATGTAAAACACATTAGATGTGTTGGATCTTCAGAGCCATTCTTAATTTTTAGTAGAACATTACCTTTTATTTCCTTAATTTTAAGGGAATTTCTATTGCATTGCCCCTAAAATCTTTTTTTAAGATGGTCGCAGTAATTAGGAATTAATGTCTGTGGTTTTTTTTTCTTTTTTCTTAAGTGAGTGTATTCATTAGAAATTGTGCTCAGCTATGACTAACAGCTACAGTGGTTGAAATATCAAGGGAAGTTTGCTCTCTTTCTTTCACTCTGATGTTGAAAAAAAGTGGCTGAATCAGATGTAGTGGCTCCAACATGCCCCTAATATTACAGGCACCTTTGTTTATGCCCTATCAGGTTTACTTCATCCTTGAGGTTGTCTTCTCATTAAAGACTGGCTGTTCCAAACCTTACATCTGAGTTTGAGGCCAGGAAAGGAGAAGGAGGGCATAGGCAAACAGGCACAACCCCATTTAGTTAGATGAGAGACCCACCCAGCAATGTGTGCTTACGTTTCATTAGCCAGAACTTAATTGAATGTCTACTTCTATCTGCAAGGAAGACTGGAAGGTATAGATTTTTGCTGGTCACATTGACATTTCCAACAAAATCAGGGTTCTACCAGAAAGGAAGAGGGAGAGAATGAATTTGGAGTAGACAGCTGCCTAGTGGGGTTGTTTTTCTTTCTAAAATTAATACACATTTTTTAAGCAAACTTGAAAAACGGAGTGAAGGAAAAGAAAGAGAAGATAATGATGATATTAACTCCTCAAAGTGATCTCTACCAGCATTTAGTGTAATTCTTTGCTTATTTTTTATTAATATTTGAAGATTTTTTTTCTGATTGTACTTTTCTTTTTTTTTTTTTTTTTTTTTTTTTTTTTTTTTTTTTTTTTTTTTTTTTTTCTGTGTGTCTTTTTTTTTTTTTTTTATAACCC
>NW_016109871.1:0-3739 GCF_001604975.1 Cebus imitator | reverse complement strand
AAATTTTCATCAAAAGACATTCTTAAGAGAGTAAAAAAAAAAAAAAAAAAAGCAACCACAGAACATAGACACAACACATATACCCAAAGAAGAACTCAGGAAAAGTAAATATAAAGAAATTCTTAATTTCTAAAGAAAGATTGACTATTTATATTTATGGGGTTTTTTTGTTTTGTTTTGTTTTGTTTTTTTAATAATCTCCCTCTGTCACCCAGGCTGTAGTGCAGGTGTGTAATCTCGGCCCATGGCAACCTGTGCTTCCCAGGCTCAAACAATTCTCTCATACCTCTGCCTCCCGAGTAGCCTAGATTACAAGCAGAGGCCCTCATGCCCGACTAATATTTTTTGTATTTTAGTAAACACAGGGTTTTGCCATGTTGTCCACGCTGGTCTCAAATTCCTGGCTTCAAGTGATACACCCACCTCGGCCTCCCAAAGTGCTGGGATAACAGGGATAAATTAATTTTTTATGAACATGTCAATAAAATATAAAAAGAGGCTTAACTTTATTAGACATCAAGTAAATGCAAATTAAAACTTCAGTGAAATACTTGCTGCACAAACACCGGATGGAAAATGCCAATTTTCATCCAGGCTGTGAAGTAAATGGAGTCTTCCTCCATTGCTGGAAAAGTGGGCAGTCTTTACTAAATTTGAACATGTGCATTTTCTATGACTCAGCAATTTCAGTCCTGGCTACATAGACCAGATCAATGTACATAAATGTTCACCAAAACTCATTGAGTCGAATAATCAACATAGCACAATTCACAATATACTAAAAATATGCTACCCAAATAACCATCAATGGTACAGTTGATAAATAGAAAGGTCATATGTTAATAAAGTGACATAATACGGTGAGGATATGGATTGAAATATCCACAAGTATATGAAACACTATGGATGAAACTCACACATCCTGAGTAAAAAAGCCAGATGTATAAAAGTATATTCAGTATGCTTTCATCTATATAAATTACAATAAGAGACAAAACTAATCCATGCTTCAAAGATTCAGGACAGTGATTTTTCAACAGGGATGGGATATCGTTTAGAAGAAAGCACAGAGTAGATTCTGAAGTGCTTGTAATAGTATCTTAATCTGGGTGCTGGTTAAATGGGCAATTTTTGTTTGTGAAAATTCATCAAGTCATATGCTTATGGCATGAGCATTTTTCTTTATGTCAATTTTATTTCACTAAATGTTTTCATTCACAGTCTTTCAGTTTACCAGTAATATAAACAAAAATAATAAGACTATTAAGTTCTTGGAAAAAAATGGCTATTAGGAAATATACTAGCTCTTTTTAAAAAAAAAAAAAAAAAAAACTCCAAAAATTTACTCAGTAACTTAAAAGAAAACCAGAATAAATGGAGAGCTAAAACATGTTAATGTTTGAGAATATTGGGTGCTGTAAAAATGTCTATTTTCTTTGTCTGTAACTTCAATCTATTCCAACCTAACGCACAAAAAATGGCTCTCATTTTTGATTAAAATCAACAAGTTGGATTTTAATTTTTATGAAATTAGACTAGCCAAGACAATTTTAACAAAGAAGAACAAAACAGATTCTACTCTCTAAAGTAACAGAACAAAAATTTACTGAACTTTGCAGGACACTAAATTCTCATGCATACATAAGAACTTAGTGTGCATTTTGAATCAGGCAAGAAAGGATCCACATTCCATTAAATGTTGTAAAAAAATTTTTAATGAAGGTACATCATTTTTCATATTATCCACAATATAAATTCTAAGTGAATTAATGTCTCAAATATGAGAATGTAACAAAATTATAATATTTTAAAGAAAAATATGGATAGATGTTTACAATCATATACTAAAAATTTTTAAAAACCACAGGGAATAAAAAATAAATTAAAAACATTATGGTACACTGGGTAATAGTATGTATTGCTTACATAATACACAAATAATTGTTATTCAGAATGCATAGGAAACACCTACAAATCAGTAAGAGAAAAGCATTTATTGACTGAGCAAAGCACATGCACAGGCAATTCATAGAAAGTAAAAAGCACAAGACCAGTACAATCATGAAAAGTTTACAAACTTCAATAATGAACAGTGAACTTTAAAATAAAAATCTGATACAATTCTTTCATCTTTTAGATTAGCGAAAATGACAAGTTGGTTATATCAAGCATGGTGAGGTTGTCAGCAAACAGTCTCTGCTGTTACAGCTATAAAAGCACATTGTAAATTGCTTTGAGTGGTAGAAGGGGGAATGAGGGTTGAAAAATTACCTATCAGGTACACTGTTTACTATTCATGGAATGGGTACACTAAAAACTCAGACTTCACCAGTGCTCCATATATGCATGTAAGAAACCTGTACTTATACCTCCTAAATATATTAAAATGAATAAATAATAAAATAAATCAAAATTGCTTTAAGTATAAATTGGCAGACATTAAAAAATATATGGTGTTATCCGATAATGGCATTTCTCAGAATAAGGTTTGCCCTAAAGAATTACTTTCATATGTACTCATATAAGAATGTTTATTTTGGCATCGCTTATACTAAAAGCAGAGAGAGAAAAAAAAAAAAAAAAAAAAAAAAAACCCTTAGTGGCCATTAATTGAGTAGTAGATAAATGAATTTTTATAATATAACTAAATATACCATAGACTGCACATTATATAAAATTACCAGTAGTTGTTAAGGTAGATGTATGGATACTAACTTTCTTTGAATAGCTCTCCACTGTAGGGGTAGATCTGTATGTACTAACATGATTAGGTCTCCAAGATAAAGTGTAAAAAGCATTGAAGAAAATGTTCCATCATTTAAGGTCAAAATGCATATAAAAATAAGAATTAAAATGCACAGTAAAATATTTCTCTTTGTATGCAAATATTTTATATAAATTAACAGAAAAAATGGATGGGTAAATGATTACCAAAAAATTGAGACAGTAATTATCTTCAGGGAGTTAGGAGGGAATCAGCATCTGGAAGGAGTCATCAAAGGAGTGAACAGTGTACAACTATTATTGTTTCTCCCTTGCATCTATTGCCCCTTTTAAAGGTACATAAATTTGCTTTTGGAGAAACTTCTCCATCTGTCAACCAACATGTTTGTGTGAAACTGAACACCCCTGATCCAAGATTGAAACATGTAAACAAGACCAAAAGCAATCAGTGTTTTCTAGTTTCATGGAAACAGTGATTGGCTCAAGGCCATAAATCAAAACAAATGAAACATAATTCCAGAAACTTAAAAAGCTATTGTAAAATATCAAAGTGAAAGAAGGAAAGCTAAAGCCATTGCAGTGACCTTGCAACCTTAAGAAAAGAGTCTGAGGTGGGGAGGAAAAGAAACAAAAAAAACTTTGTGGAAGTTCCAAAGTGTACACAAAGAGGATATTAAGGTTCCACCACCACGGCCACCCTGGGTATAGATCCATAAATCTAAGATTTTTTCAATTGAAGTCCCTTAGGCTTACTGATTTTGTTATAATGTTCACTAGAAAAATATATTCATGTACTTAATGACAAAGGGAAACTCATGATTAGACTAAAGGATTTCTTTCTTAAATAATTTTTAAATTGACAAGCATTGGTGAGGTTATCCATATTCTTTATTATATAAAGAATAATATATATTTATGGTGTACAACATGATGTTTTGAAATACATATACATTGTGGAATGGCTCAATAGAGCAAATTAACTTATGCATTACCTCATATTCTTTTTTTTTTTTTT
>NW_016109870.1:0-3741 GCF_001604975.1 Cebus imitator | reverse complement strand
GGATCTTACATAGCATTAAGATATTATACATTTGTCATTTTGCATGTTTTTGTGGAGATTTTTGTGTTGTGATATTTTAATAAATTAAATTACAGTCAAAAAAGGAAATAAAGAAGAGCTTAGTGATATATTCATATATATATGATTTACCAATATTTAAAGACATACAAGTTTTAGACTTAGAGATGGAGATCACCAAATTTTGTGGCAGAAGCATATGACATGGAACTATAATTCATTATTTTCCCCAAAATAATTAACATGTTTAACAAGTATATGTTTCATAATCTAGATGGAAACCCAAGAGCAGATAATTTCTTTTAATTTAAAATTAGAAAAAGCATCGGGAGGCTGAGGCAGGAGAATTGCCTGAACCCAGGCACTCTAGCCTGGGTAACAAGAGTGAAACTCTGTCCCCGCCCCAAAAAAAAGAAAAAAAAAATTAGAAAAAGCAAAAAAGAGGTTCTGGTTTGAGATGGCAACTGCGCTGAACAAAATTATCTTCTCCTTTTAGAAACCCCAGTAAAATGATAGTGAAGGCTAAATCTTTAACACTGAAGAGAATAGGAAGGGAGTAAACAGCAGTTAGGACATTGTAACAACTCTATGTAAATCAAGAATAAAATGGGAGAAGTGATGTCAGCAGACTAGAGGTACTGGACATGTCCCACCAAGAAAAATGAACCAAAACAACAAATTTTAAAAAAATGTTTTGGCGGTGCGCGGTGGCTCACGCCTATAATTCCAGCACTTTGGGAGGCCGAGGTGGAGGGATCACGAGGTCAAGAGATCGAGACCACCCTGGTCAACATGGTGAAACCCCGTCTCTAGTAAAAATACAAAAAAAATTAGCTGGGCACAGTGGTGCACACCTATAGTCCCAGCTAGACGGGAGGCTGAGGCAAGAGAATCACTTGAATCAGGGAAGCAGAGGTTGCAGTGAGCTGAGATCACACCACTACACTCCAGCATGGGCAACAGAGACTCTAACAACAACAAAAAAAAAAGTTTCCAGCCTCTAGACTGTGAGCAATAAATTTCTTTTATTTACAAATGACCCAATAAGGGGTATTTTGCTATAGTGATTTGAACTAATACATCCTCTCTCTCACCCAAATGTATTGCCAAATAAATCTGAGTTGAAACTGATATAAGGAGGCTATGATACACCAAAGAAAGACAGAGCTAGGCAAATAAACAGCTATATAGCAAGACAGATAGCTTAACATCTACAGATAATTTGATTTGAAATTCTTACTTAGGTAATTTTCAGAGAGCCTTTGAAAATAATATTCCAGAATTTTCCTTAGAATTTTTCTAGTGTTGTTTCCTTTTATAGTTGTCTGTAGTTATTTTGTTTTAGATGTTTCAGTTTGCTAGTCATGAGTAAATGAAAACTGAATAATTAGATAGAATTATAATTATTTTAACAGTACAAATCAGAAAAGTATCTTCAGTAAAACCAAAATTGGAGGAAATATATAAAAATGTCATCAGTTATTAGGATTTCAGCAGATTTTAGGAATATATATAGCAATAATAATACTATAGGAGAAAAAATTATAATTATACAAAAGTAAATATGTTGAAGTGAGTCTGTCTTCACAAGATTACATGTTGAGGTTAAAATTCATCATTCTCTTTAGAATTTCATAGAAAAAGCTGAAACTGTGTATCTTATTCATGTGTAAACAAGCCCACACTCAATGACTATGCACTAACATATATACAGGTGTGCATTTGTGTATATGAACATAAATGTGAATATATAGTAACAAACGGAATTACTAATTCAGTAAGCCAATAAGAAAGAAGTGTTTATATAAAATGAAATTTGGTGTAGTACTCTGAAATAAACAGAACTAGATCTAAACCTTGACTTTCCCATTTACTCGCTGTATTCACCTATGTTCTCCGGAGGAACAAGAGCCAATAGGATATATGTACATATATATAGAAAGATACTTATATGACTCTGAGGGCTTGATGAGTCTGAAATCATCAAGGACGCAGTCAGACTAGATATATAGGAAAGAGTTGCAGTTTAAGACCAAAGGCAGACTGCTGTAGAACTAGCAAGATCCAGTGTTGGAGAGAAAGTCCAAATGCAGTCTGCTGGGAAAATTCCCTCTTGCTTAGGGATGATTAGGTTTTTGTTCTCTTCAAGACTTCCAACTGATTGGTAGAGATCCACTCACAATATAGAGAGCAATCTGCTTTACTCAGTATCTATTGATCTAAAAAGTAAATTTCACAGAAATATTCAGAATAATGCCTGTTGGAAATAAATGTTCAGTGCCACAAAGAAAAATTAGCACTAAGCCAAAGGATCTTTCAGCAATGCAGTTTTTACTTCCTGGACTACAGGAAGGGTACTCTCGTTAGCCATCATGGCACAAGAGTACAATAAACAAAGGAAAACATACAAATTTATTCCTTACGCATTTGGGGTCGTCCTTAACGTTATGTTTGATCTCCATTGGCTGGAGCCAGACCTCACAATTTAATCTAAAACCCGATTGGCTAATAACTTAAAGTTTTTCTAAACAGGTAAAAGCAATGGAGAGCTGAGACATGCCTGTGAACACATCCAGCACAGATATCTTGGTTAAAGTACAAGGAGACAGAACGTACCACGTGCACGTAAGCATGGCATGTCTAACAGCTACATAGGATAGGGCTTAACAAAGTTATTAGCACACTTATTCTTTAACAAGAAAGGAAACTATAAAAAGGAACTTTTTTACTTCTCACAATTCTTAACCAAATATCTGTGCTCCATGGCCCAGCTAAGCTGACACATAAAATTAGTCATCACACTAACTGTGCAAGCTTAAGCAAATAAATAACCTTCTCTGAACCTTGGTCCTTGTAAAATTAGTAAATATTTACCTCTTAGAGTTGCTGTGAGATTATGTACATATAGCTAGCACACAGTAGGCAATTAACAAATATCAGCTGCTATATGTACATATTTTATGACCACGATTCCTCAAGTATAACTGGCATAAAGTGCAATAAATTGAAAAAAGAAAGAAAAAATAAAATATATTTTATATATATGTTCTGTTCACAGAATTGACAAATAAAACACAATAGAAAATAGTCTACTCTCCATGCTTACAATGGAGTGTATCTTAATGGTGTTCCTTTAACTTGACTAAGGCTCCATTTGGTTTGGTGCCTAAAACCACACCTAGGCACGTGTTGATGATCAGTAATATGCACTCTGCCATTCTGGAGCAATTATCTGCCGTCAAATTCTTACATGAGACATGTAAAACAAGCAGAAGTTCAATGTTTTAAGGAATATTTCATTAGTTGTCCAACCGAAAACAAAGTAATATTAATGACCTCTCATTTGGAAGACTAAAATATAATTTTTAAAGGTAGATGGACACGGCCAGCTAAAATAGAAGCTGCTCTCAATCCTTAACCTTTCCTTCAAATTTAACCAAATCCTCTTTCTGAGGTTTGAGGAAGTTCAGAGTTTCCCCCAGTTTTTCTTCATTTGTGCCTCTCTCTGCAGTTTTGATTCCAGCTGGAAGCAAGCACACCCAAATACCCCAGATGAAGTTGTTCTCCTAAGACGTCCAGCCCAGTTTTCAAGATTTGAGAGGTTCAGAGGGTTCAGATAAAGTTTGGGATCAGCGGCCAAGTACTTGAACGCTTATCTGAATTGAAACTTCCAAGTTTTGTCCAATATTAGCCCTTTAACTGGAGATAAATTAGCTCTGTGTC
>NW_016109869.1:0-3746 GCF_001604975.1 Cebus imitator | reverse complement strand
ATCAGTCATCTATGGTTGAAACCTAAAACCTAGACATGTGTAATTTTTTTTTTTTTTTGAGACTGGGTCTCGTTCTGTTGCCTAGGTTGGAGCGCAGTGGCAAGATCTTGGCTCATGGCTTACCAACCTCTGCCTAGTGGGTTCAAGTGTTTCTCCCACCTCAATCTTCCAAGTAGCTGGGATTACAGGCACGTGCCACCACACCCAACTAAATTTTGTATTTTTTTTAGTAGAGATAGGGTTTCACCATGTTGGCTAGGCTGGTCTCGAACTGCTAACCTCAAGTGATCCACCTGTCTGGGCCTTCCAAATTGCTGGGATTACAGACGTCAGCCACTGCACCCGGCCAGTTTTCTATTTTTATCTTCTCTCGTGTACTTAGATATTTGGAATGCTGAACATTGACAATGAAAATTTTTCATTTCAGAATACGAATGATTTTTTTCCCCCTCCAGAGAATTTTCTTTAGCTTCTGGAAAGCAATTAGAGTAGCAGATCATTTAAATTCAATCTGAGTAGAGTTGATTCAAAACTGAATTTTAGGATTTATATTTCTAACCCATATATTTATTCATAGGAGCAGTACTTTAGGGGTTCTAACTGAAATCTGTAGTGTTTAGAAGAGTACCTTTATCTTGGAAACCTCTGAGCTCTGATTTTTATCTCCTAAAGGCTCTGATTAGCTATTTAGGCTTTTAACAAAAATCTTCTGATGAGCTGTACCTCTTGTCCTATACAACTTGTGAAAAGACGCATGCCTCAAAAGGGAGAAAATTAGAGTGATCTACGCACCATTTGTTGCTTCTCTCTCATCTAAATTCTTGGCTTTTCAAGTTCTGGGTGTGTTGGAAGTCCTGACCACTAATTTTAATCCCACCAGCCCTGAATGACTATTAAAATCTCAGATAATCTTCTTTGCCTCTTAGAAGTTACTTTCTGTTTTGTTTGTTAACTTCCTTGTCCAAACTACTTAAGAACTGATAAATTTCTAAGGAAGAGAAGCAGCTTATAAGGCTGAGTGCATTTACTGAGTCTTCTTTCTCTTGGATAACCAGGGCCTTCAAGTCTTGGTTACTTTGGTAGCCTCCTGATGCTTTGAAGCAGATAATTTTCTGATTTTCATCCACATTTACTACATGTTTTATTGAGATAATTGGTCTGCTGCAAAAATATTCCATAGCCAGAACCAAACATATTGATAGTAATGTTTAGGTAGCGGAACTCTTGGCACTGTTGCTAAGAAAACAACAGTCAAGCCAAGAGAACATATTGTCTGTGTTCCAGGTAGTCTATTTTTTGGAAGTATATATATTTTTAATATATATATATATACTTTTATATATATATATATATACACTTCCAAAAAATAGAATCTATATATAAATATATATGTACTTATATATATTTTGTAAATATATATACTCCAAAAACATATATATATATAAAAAACACATATAAGTATATATACTTATATATTATAAGTATAAATATATAAACTGGTCAGGGAAAATGTGGCACATATACACCATGGAATATTATGAAGCCATAAAAAAGGATGAGTTCATGTCTTTGTAGGGACATGGGTGAACCTGAAAACCATCATTCTCAGCAAACTGACGCAAGAACAGAAAATCAAACACCACATGTTCTCACCCATAGGTGGGTGTTGAACAATGAGAACACATGGACACAGGGAGGGGAGCATCACACACTGGGGTCTGTCGGGGGGAAATAGAGGAGGGACAGTGGGGGGTAGGGAGTTGGAGAGAGATAGCATGGGGAGAAATGCCAGATATAGTTGATGGGGAGGAAGGCAGCAAATCACACTGCCATGTGTGTACCTATGCAACAATCTTGCATGTTCTTCACATGTATCCCAAAACCTAAAATGCAATAAAAAATATACATATACTTCCAAAAATAGACTATATAAATATATATACTTACATATATATTTTATAAATATATATACTCCAAAAAAACTTATATATATATACACACACACACATACACACACACACACACTATATATATATACTTTGGAGTATATGTATATATATAGAGAGAGAGTATATTTTTTTGAAGTATATATATATATATATATATGTATATGTATATTCCAAATAAATTCACAGAGATACATAAGGAAATATATGTAATGATGTTCCTCATAGTATTGTTTGTGATGGTAAGAAGTGGGAGGCATTATGTGGGTGGGGAAGGTGGAGTGGATAGGTGAAATACTGTGGCAGCACATTATAAAGTAAGTGCAGCTCGGATGCTATAATGCTAACTGTACAGAGAGCAATATACTAGTGGGAGTTACGCTGTAAGTGTCTTTAAAGTTACATTGTTGGATTGCATGAAACAAAGGCACTCATGCTCTTTTATGTAGTTTCCAAAGAAGCTGGTTGGTTCAAATAAACGGCTTTAGTTTAAAACATAGTAAAGGAAAATAAAAGATAAAAAATACTTAAACAGAAAAGGAACCTCAGAAACCAGACTCTACTAGAAATTGAGTTTTAATATGAGATTTAAAAAGTGGTAAATAAATGATGCTCCTAGTGAGAAGCAGTGGTTCTTTAATCCAATAATATTGAGGCCAAATAAATGACGGCACCGAAGCTTATCTGGTGCTGGTCAAAACTCTTGTAAAACGCAAGTTACAAAAACATTAAGATATTATCTCACACTTAGTTAAATATACATCAACCCCTTTCCTGGGCAGAAATACCAAAGAAACTATTTCACAGATCCATAAGGGGACATATATGAGTCGGCTGTCACGGCGTGGTTATAGTGACGATCTGGAAACAAACAGGTTGTTTACCAAGCACATGCTCTTTTATGATTTTCTGTTCCTCTTCATATTGTTCCTTTTGCCCTGTTTACTTCCTGGAAAGTTGAGATCACCCTTCAGGAGGCTACTCAAAAACCACCTGCATGTGGGGGAAAATAAGAGATTCCTGGAGAGAAGGTTGAAGAAATCCCAGTTAGAAGAAAGCAAAGGGAGGCAGGAGTGACGTCACACTGAATTCAGCACCACGGACAGCTCACAGCATTCTGGGTATGTTTAAATATGCTCAAGTTATTGGACCAGCCTGGCCAACATGATGAAACTCCGTCTCTACTAAAAATACAAAAATTAGCTGGGCATGGTGGCACATGTCTGTAATTCCAGGTACTCGAGAGGCTGAGGCAAGAGAACGGCTTAAACCCTGGAGGCAAAAGTTACAGTCAGCCAAAATCACTCCGCTGCTCTCTAGCCTGGGTAGCAGCGTGAGACTTGGTCTGAAAAAAAACAAAGAAGTTACTGGAATCTATTGATATCAGAAATTCTTGGGACCGTTTGGAATTCCAGAATCTCTTTCACATCAGTTGTCATGTGAGTGTGGGCATAGAGTTGTCAATTATTCTTTCTCTTTAATACCCACATCATGTACAGTAGCTACAAATCACTCTAAATCAAACAAATTCTTGCTCTAGTGTGTGTTAGAACAAAGGTTGAATTCTGATCAATATGACGCTAGCACCTGTGCCCTTAGGCCTTGCTCTAAAATGGCCTCCTTCCAATGCAGAATGACACATTGCCTCCACCCTGTTCTTTGAAACTCTTTCGAAGGAATACTGGATGAAGTGAAATCCACTTTCTATCCAGTGACTGGAGCTCTGGGCTGTGGTTGTGGAGATGGCCTGGCCGCCTCTCCTCTTTATATCCAGCTGCTTCTGTTGTATAAGCCGCCCTG
>NW_016109868.1:0-3746 GCF_001604975.1 Cebus imitator | reverse complement strand
CAGGGCGGCTTATACAACAGAAGCAGCTGGATATAAAGAGGAGAGGCGGCCAGGCCATCTCCACAACCACAGCCCAGAGCTCCAGTCACTGGATAGAAAGTGGATTTCACTTCATCCAGTATTCCTTTGAAAGAGTTTCAAAGAACAGGGTGGAGGCAATGTGTCATTCTGCATTGGAAGGAGGCCATTTTAGAGCAAGGCCTAAGGGCACAGGTGCTAGCGTCATATTGATCAGAATTCAACCTTTGTTCTAACACACACTAGAGCAAGAATTTGTTTGATTTAGAGTGATTTGTAGCTACTGTACATGATGTGGGTATTAAAGAGAAAGAATAATTGACAACTCTATGCCCACACTCACATGACAACTGATGTGAAAGAGATTCTGGAATTCCAAACGGTCCCAAGAATTTCTGATATCAATAGATTCCAGTAACTTCTTTGTTTTTTTTCAGACCAAGTCTCACGCTGCTACCCAGGCTAGAGAGCAGCGGAGTGATTTTGGCTGACTGTAACTTTTGCCTCCAGGGTTTAAGCCGTTCTCTTGCCTCAGCCTCTCGAGTACCTGGAATTACAGACATGTGCCACCATGCCCAGCTAATTTTTGTATTTTTAGTAGAGACGGAGTTTCATCATGTTGGCCAGGCTGGTCCAATAACTTGAGCATATTTAAACATACCCAGAATGCTGTGAGCTGTCCGTGGTGCTGAATTCAGTGTGACGTCACTCCTGCCTCCCTTTGCTTTCTTCTAACTGGGATTTCTTCAACCTTCTCTCCAGGAATCTCTTATTTTCCCCCACATGCAGGTGGTTTTTGAGTAGCCTCCTGAAGGGTGATCTCAACTTTCCAGGAAGTAAACAGGGCAAAAGGAACAATATGAAGAGGAACAGAAAATCATAAAAGAGCATGTGCTTGGTAAACAACCTGTTTGTTTCCAGATCGTCACTATAACCACGCCGTGACAGCCGACTCATATATGTCCCCTTATGGATCTGTGAAATAGTTTCTTTGGTATTTCTGCCCAGGAAAGGGGTTGATGTATATTTAACTAAGTGTGAGATAATATCTTAATGTTTTTGTAACTTGCGTTTTACAAGAGTTTTGACCAGCACCAGATAAGCTTCGGTGCCGTCATTTATTTGGCCTCAATATTATTGGATTAAAGAACCACTGCTTCTCACTAGGAGCATCATTTATTTACCACTTTTTAAATCTCATATTAAAACTCAATTTCTAGTAGAGTCTGGTTTCTGAGGTTCCTTTTCTGTTTAAGTATTTTTTATCTTTTATTTTCCTTTACTATGTTTTAAACTAAAGCCGTTTATTTGAACCAACCAGCTTCTTTGGAAACTACATAAAAGAGCATGAGTGCCTTTGTTTCATGCAATCCAACAATGTAACTTTAAAGACACTTACAGCGTAACTCCCACTAGTATATTGCTCTCTGTACAGTTAGCATTATAGCATCCGAGCTGCACTTACTTTATAATGTGCTGCCACAGTATTTCACCTATCCACTCCACCTTCCCCACCCACATAATGCCTCCCACTTCTTACCATCACAAACAATACTATGAGGAACATCATTACATATATTTCCTTATGTATCTCTGTGAATTTATTTGGAATATACATATACATATATATATATATATATATACTTCAAAAAAATATACTCTCTCTCTATATATATACATATACTCCAAAGTATATATATATAGTGTGTGTGTGTGTGTATGTGTGTGTGTGTATATATATATAAGTTTTTTTGGAGTATATATATTTATAAAATATATATGTAAGTATATATATTTATATAGTCTATTTTTGGAAGTATATGTATATTTTTTATTGCATTTTAGGTTTTGGGATACATGTGAAGAACATGCAAGATTGTTGCATAGGTACACACATGGCAGTGTGATTTGCTGCCTTCCTCCCCATCAACTATATCTGGCATTTCTCCCCATGCTATCTCTCTCCAACTCTCTACCCCCCACTGTCCCTCCTCTATTTCCCCCCGACAGACCCCAGTGTGTGATGCTCCCCTCCCTGTGTCCATGTGTTCTCATTGTTCAACACCCACCTATGGGTGAGAACATGTGGTGTTTGATTTTCTGTTCTTGCGTCAGTTTGCTGAGAATGATGGTTTTCAGGTTCACCCATGTCCCTACAAAGACATGAACTCATCCTTTTTTATGGCTTCATAATATTCCATGGTGTATATGTGCCACATTTTCCCTGACCAGTTTATATATTTATACTTATAATATATAAGTATATATACTTATATGTGTTTTTTATATATATATATGTTTTTGGAGTATATATATTTACAAAATATATATAAGTACATATATATTTATATATAGATTCTATTTTTTGGAAGTGTATATATATATATATATAAAAGTATATATATATATATTAAAAATATATATACTTCCAAAAAATAGACTACCTGGAACACAGACAATATGTTCTCTTGGCTTGACTGTTGTTTTCTTAGCAACAGTGCCAAGAGTTCCGCTACCTAAACATTACTATCAATATGTTTGGTTCTGGCTATGGAATATTTTTGCAGCAGACCAATTATCTCAATAAAACATGTAGTAAATGTGGATGAAAATCAGAAAATTATCTGCTTCAAAGCATCAGGAGGCTACCAAAGTAACCAAGACTTGAAGGCCCTGGTTATCCAAGAGAAAGAAGACTCAGTAAATGCACTCAGCCTTATAAGCTGCTTCTCTTCCTTAGAAATTTATCAGTTCTTAAGTAGTTTGGACAAGGAAGTTAACAAACAAAACAGAAAGTAACTTCTAAGAGGCAAAGAAGATTATCTGAGATTTTAATAGTCATTCAGGGCTGGTGGGATTAAAATTAGTGGTCAGGACTTCCAACACACCCAGAACTTGAAAAGCCAAGAATTTAGATGAGAGAGAAGCAACAAATGGTGCGTAGATCACTCTAATTTTCTCCCTTTTGAGGCATGCGTCTTTTCACAAGTTGTATAGGACAAGAGGTACAGCTCATCAGAAGATTTTTGTTAAAAGCCTAAATAGCTAATCAGAGCCTTTAGGAGATAAAAATCAGAGCTCAGAGGTTTCCAAGATAAAGGTACTCTTCTAAACACTACAGATTTCAGTTAGAACCCCTAAAGTACTGCTCCTATGAATAAATATATGGGTTAGAAATATAAATCCTAAAATTCAGTTTTGAATCAACTCTACTCAGATTGAATTTAAATGATCTGCTACTCTAATTGCTTTCCAGAAGCTAAAGAAAATTCTCTGGAGGGGGAAAAAAATCATTCGTATTCTGAAATGAAAAATTTTCATTGTCAATGTTCAGCATTCCAAATATCTAAGTACACGAGAGAAGATAAAAATAGAAAACTGGCCGGGTGCAGTGGCTGACGTCTGTAATCCCAGCAATTTGGAAGGCCCAGACAGGTGGATCACTTGAGGTTAGCAGTTCGAGACCAGCCTAGCCAACATGGTGAAACCCTATCTCTACTAAAAAAAATACAAAATTTAGTTGGGTGTGGTGGCACGTGCCTGTAATCCCAGCTACTTGGAAGATTGAGGTGGGAGAAACACTTGAACCCACTAGGCAGAGGTTGGTAAGCCATGAGCCAAGATCTTGCCACTGCGCTCCAACCTAGGCAACAGAACGAGACCCAGTCTCAAAAAAAAAAAAAAATTACACATGTCTAGGTTTTAGGTTTCAACCATAGATGACTGAT
>NW_016109867.1:0-3758 GCF_001604975.1 Cebus imitator | reverse complement strand
CAGTAGTGCCATCATAGTTCACAGAAGCCTCCAACTCCTGGCCTAAAGCAATCCTTCCATCTTGGCCTCCTGAGTAGCTGGGATTAGAGGCATGAGTCACCACGCCTGGATACCTGTACATAGTTTTTTGTTTTTATTTTTGAGATGGAGTCTCACACTGTTGCCCACACTGGAGTGCAGTGGCGCAATCTTGGCTCACTATAAACTCCATCTCCCAGGTTCAGGCGATTCTCCTGCTTCAACCTCCCAAGCAGCGAGGACTACAGGTGTATGCCACCACATCCAGCTAATTTTTGTATTTTTAGTAGAGACAGGGTTTCACCATGTTGGCCAGACTGGTTTCGAACTCCTGACCTCAGGTGATCCACCTGCCTCGGCCTCCCAAAGTGCTGGGATTACAGGCATGACCCACAGTGCCCAGCCACCTGTAGATACTTTAAAAAACAAAAATAGGCTGGGCATGGTGGCTCATGCTTATAATTTCAGCACTTTGGGAGGCCAAGTGGGAGGATTGCTTAAATGCAGGAGTTTGAGACCAGCCTGGGTAATAGTGAGACCCTGTCTCTACAAAAAATGTAAAAATGAACATGCGTGGTGGCCTGCACCTGTAGTCCCAGCTACTTGGAAGGATCGCTTAAGCCCAGGAAGTTGAGGCTACACTCTAGTCCAGGCAACACAGCAAGGCTCTGTCTCAAAATAAAACCACCCCTAAAAAAAACAAAAACAAAAAGCAAAACAAAACAAAAACCCCAAAACCCCCAAACCAAAAATATAACCCAAGGCTCTTGTCTTCTAGTCAAGACTTTTTTTTTTTTACATGGAGTCTCACTCTGTCACCCAGGCCAGGCTGGAGTGCAATGGCGTGGTCTCGGCTCACTGCAACCTCCGCCTCAGCCTCCCAGTAGCTGGGTCTACAGGCGCGTGCCACCACATCCGGCGAATTTGTATTTTTAGTAGAGATGGGATTTCACTGTTGGCCAGGCTGTTCTTGAACTCCTGACCTCATAATTTGCCTGCCTTGGCCTCCCAAAGCTGTGAGATTACAGGCATGAGCCACTGTACCCGGCCTAATCAAGACTTCTTTCTCTCCTCTATCACCTTACCAGCTAGTAATTTCCTTTATTCCCATTACGGGTGGGGAAACTGAGGTCAGAATTCCATGCTAGAGACTCTTGGGCCCAGGCATTTGCCAGGATATGGAGCAAACCAGAGTGTCTGCTACAATGTGAGCTTCCAGAGGGCGGGGCACTGTGTCCCAGCGCCTAGAACAAAGCCCAGAAAATAGTAGGCACTTAGGAAGCATATGCTGAGTGAATAAGTGAATGAAGGCTCACCATTCCTAGAACAAGAAAGACTGGCTGCTGGAGGGAAGGGGAAAAAAGTCGTAAGTTTCAAACAAGGAAATGGGGTCTCATTTCCAGCCTTTGGCAGGGAGTGGAACAGCCGGGTGCTGTGAGAACCACATCACTTTTAATTCACATGGGGCTCAGGCAGGAAAGGATCAAAACCCAATTTGAGAACTTGAGAGTCGCCCTGGGGCTCTGTGGTTTGGGAATAATAGGGTCAATCTGAAGGCTGCATTGTGTCACTATTTCCATTACACACTTTCCAGGGTCCCCACTTGGCCGGTAAACTCAGAGCGGCTTCTTCTGTCTTGGAAGATGGAAACAGAGGCCCAGAGAGGTAAGCTTTGAGAATGCTGCCTGTTGGGAACAGGGAGTCTGGGCGCGGTGGCTCATGCCTGTAATCTCAGCACTTTGGGAGGCCCAGGTGGGCGGACCACGAGGTCAAGAAATCAAGACCATTCTGGCCAACATAGTGAAACCCCGTCTCTACTAAAAATACAAAAATTAGCTGGGCATGGTGACGCGCACCTATAATCCCAGCAACTCGGAGGCTGAGGTGGAAGAATTGCCTGAACTCAGGAGGTGGAAGTTGCAGTGAGCCGAGATCACGCCACTGCAATCCAGCCTGGGCGACAGAGTGAGATGCTGTCTCAAAAAAAAAAAAAAAAAAATCCCGAGATTGATATTTTTTTTAAGATCCTGCATTCTGAGGCACCAGCTGGTGCCACCCAGATCAGTAAACTGGCTTAACTAGTTCTGGATCCTGCCCAGGAATGGAAGACAACAAGAAGACAGATTCGACCCGCTACAATTTAATCCCCAACCCAACCATCAGCATTTACCACTCCCTAGCCCCCTGCCCACCAAATTACCCACAAAAAACCCTAGTCTCTGAATTTTGGGGGAGACTGATTTGAGTAATAAACTCCAGTCTCTTGTGTAGCCACCTCTACATTCATCAATCTCTTTCTCTATTGGGAAAACCTGCTGTTTGCAGTGTCTCAGGTTTTCTGGGTAATGGCCAAATGAACTCTTCGGGCAGTTCACTGTTCTTGAGCTGGGTGCTGGATACACAGGTGTGTTCAGTTAGTACACTGAGCTGCATACTTTCTTTTTTTGTTTCTTTGTTTTCTTTCTTTTTTGAGAAGGAGTCTCACTCTATCACCCAGGCTGGAGTGCAGTGTCACCATCTCAGCTCCTTGCAACCTCCGCCTCCTGGGTTCAAGCGATTCTCCTGCCTTGGCTTGCTGGGGACTATAGGTGCACACCATCACACCCAGCTAAATTTTGTATTTTTAGTAGAGATCGGTTCTTACCATGTTGGCCTGGCTGGTCTCAAACTCCTGACCTCAGGTAATCCACCCTCCTCGGCCTCCCAAAGTCATGGATTACAGGTGTGAGTCACCGTGCCCGGCCTGTTTGTTTTCTTGAGACAGAGTCTCACTCTGTCACCCAGGCTGGAGTGCAGTGGCATCATCTCGGATCACTGCAACCTCCACTTCCTGGGTTCAAATCATTCTCCTGTCTTAGCCTCCCATGTGCACCACCATGCCTGGTCAATTTTTGTATTTTTGTTAGAGAAAGGGTTTCACCATGTTGGCCAGAAGTGATCTCTCCCCTGCCCCACCACCGCCACCCTCGCTCCCAAAGTGCTTGGATGACATGCATAAACCACCACGCCCAGCCGAGCTGCATACTTAGTGTGCTTTTCTATGGCATTTTAAGACCAATGAAAACCTTTAAGGCCTGGTGCAGTAACTCATGCATGTAATCCCAGCACTTTGGGAGGGCCAAGGCAGGCGAATCACATGAGCTTAGGAGTTCCAGACCAGCCTGGCCAACATGGCAAAACCCTGTCTCTCCTAAAAATACTTCAAAAATTAGCCAGGCATGGTGGCACATGCCTGTACTCCCAGCTACTCGGGAGGCTGAGGCGGGAGAATGGCTTGAACCTGGGAGGCATAGGTTGCAGTGAGCTGAGATCATACCACTGCACTCTAGCCTGGGCAATAGAGTGATACTCTGTCTCAAAAAAAAAAAAATTAATTAAATAAATAAAAACCTGATACAGGCATGAGCACAGTGGCTCATGCCTATAACCCCAGCACTTTGGGAGGCCGAGGTGGGCGGATCACAAGGTCAAGAGATCGAGACCATCCTGGCCAACATGCTGAAACTGCGTCTCTACTAAAAATACAAAAACTAGCCAGGTGTGGTGGCACATACCTGTAGTCCAAGCTACTCGGTAGGCTGAGGTGGAAGAATCGCTTGAACCTGGGAGGCGGAGGTTGCCGTGAGCTGAGGTTGTGCCACTGTGCTCCAGCCTGGCAACAGAACAAGACTCCATCTCAAAAAAAAAAAAAAACCCTTTGATTATGTATAAAACATTTGATTATATATGTATATAATCAT
>NW_016109866.1:2778-3762 GCF_001604975.1 Cebus imitator | reverse complement strand
GCAGAGGGGATTTCCAACGGCGGGCTAGGTGCCGAGTGCAAAGTTTAGTGTTGAGTGCAGATCCTGGTGCTGAGTGCAGAGGGGATTTCCAAGGGCAGGCTAAGTGCCGAGTGCAGATCCTGGTGCTGAGTGCAGAGGGAATTTCCAATGGCGGGCTAGGTACCGAGTGCAGAGTTTAGTGTTGAGTGCAGATCCTGGTGCTGAGTGCAGAGGGGATTTCCAAGGGGGCGGGCTAAGTGCCGAGTGCAGATCCTGGTGCTGAGTGCAGAGGGGATTTCCAACGGCGGGCTAGGTGCNGTGCAGAGGTGGGCGTGGTGAAGCTAGATGCTGAGTGCAGATTCTGTTGACGTAATTTCAGGCATGGAGAGGGATGGGCATGTCTGAGCTTCTGAGGAGGCAACCGGCTTTACACCCAGATTTCCCATATGTATGTATGTATGTATGTATGTATACATGTTAGAGACATAGCCTTGCTTTGTCCTTCAGGCTGGAGGGCAGTGGCCCAATCATAGCTCACTGCCACCTCAACCCTCCAGATTCAAGTGATCCTCCTGCTTCAGCCTCCCTAGTAGCTGGAACTACTGGTGGGTTTTTTTTATTTCTGTTTTTTGTTTTGGTAGAGACAATGTCTCACTATATTGCTCAAGTGATCTTCCTATGTTGGCCTCTGAAAGTGCTGGGTTTATAGGCATGAGCCCCCGCACCCTGTCAGATTTATCATTGTCTTGTTTTTTGCGTTTTGAGACAGTTTCACTCTTGTTACCCAGGCTGGAGTGCAATGGCGCGATCTCGGCTCACCGCAACCTCCACCTCCTGGCTTCAAGCGATTCTCCTGCCTCAGCCTCTTGAGCAGCTGGGATTACAGGCATTGGCCACCACGCCCAGCGAATTTTGTATTTTTAATAGAGATGAGGTTTCTCCATGTTGGTCAGGCTGGTCTCGAACTCCCAATCTCAGGTGATCCGCCTGCCTTGGCGTTCCAAA
>NW_016109866.1:0-1598 GCF_001604975.1 Cebus imitator | reverse complement strand
TCCTGGGTTCAAACGATTCTCCTGAGCCTCCTGAGTAGGTGAGATTATAAGTGTGTGCCACCACACCTGGATAATTTTTGTATTTTTAATAGAGACAGGGGTTTCACTATATTGGCCGGGCTGGTCTTGAACTCATGACCTAAGGTGATCCACCCGCCTCGACCTCCCAAAGTGCTGGGATTACAGGCATGAGCCACCGCACCCGGTGCTTCTGTTCTTTTAAAGGTAAGGAAAAGCCAGGCATGGTGGCTCACACCTGTAGTCCCAGCATTTTGGAAGGCTGGAGTGGGAGGATCATTTGAGGTTGTGTGTTCGAGACCAGCCTGGGCAACACAGCCAGACCCACGTCTCCACACAAAATACAAAAATTTAGTGGGGCGTGGTGGTAGGCACCTGCTCCTCAGGAGGCTGAGGTGGGAGGATTGCTTGAGCCCCGGAGGTCAAGGCTGCAGTGAGCCATGATCATGCCACTGCACTCCAGCCTGGGCTATGGAGCAAGGCCCAGACTAAAAAAATAAAATAAAAAATACAGATGAGGAGGTGGAGCTCCAGATATGAAGAAGATGCATGCAAGATGTTGCAGCTAACAAGATGCCGCAGCTAACAAGATGCCAAGCTCACCACAACTCCCCTCTCCCTACGCCTTCAGTCTTCATTCAGGAAACCTCCCCTCCCAGAAGACAAGCCTCCGTGGCTTCCAAAGCTAAGGCAGACGTTGGTGGTGTGCCGGGCCGGTCTGGCTCCCAGCTGGGCTTAGTTTGGCTCACAGAATGTTGATGTAAAAAGACAAATTCCTTTGCTTAGTTGCCAATACTGTAAAGGCAAGAAATCTCACATAAAAATAGGAATTTCCACCTTCTCTTGACAAAATCAGAAGCTCTAGCCAGGTTTGCCTGCCTTGGGCATGGTGGCAGTGTCTTGGAGCCCTCTCCAGCTAAGCCTGGGCCTTCCCACTCCCTGTCCACACCCAACATCAAAGCCGAATGACCAATGCCTTTTACCATCAAGTGAGAGCTGTTGCTTCCAAGGAGCTAAGAAGACAGTGAAATGCAGCTCCTATCTTTGTTTCTATCAAATGTGGGGCAGGCCGAGCATGGTGGCTCATGCCTATAATCCCAGCACTTTGGGTGGCCGAGGCGGGCTGATCACTTGAGGTTAGGATTTTAAAATCAGCTTGGCCAACATGGTGAAACCCCATCTCTACTAAAAATACAAAATTTAGCCGTTCATGGTGGCTGGCGCCTGTAGTCACAGCTACTCAGGAGGCCAAGGCAGTAGAATTGCTTGAAATCAGGAGTCAGAAGTTGCAGTGAGCTGAGATCCAACCATTTCAGCCTGGGTGACAGGGTGAGACTCTGTCTCAAAAAAAAAAAAAAAAAAGTCTCTGGATCTTAATTTGAGAACCTTTGTAGCAGTGTCTGTTTCAGCTTCCCTGAGCCACACTGGAAGAACAAGTGTCTTGGGCAACACATAAAACACACTAACGATAGCTGATGAGCTTAAAAAAAAAAGTTGCAAAAAAAAAAAAATCTCGATAGGTGTGGTGGTGCGTGCCTGTAGTCCCAGCTACTTGTGAGACTGAGGTGGGAGGATCGCTT
>NW_016109865.1:0-3784 GCF_001604975.1 Cebus imitator | reverse complement strand
GGGCAGGTGATACTTTCTGGGGCTGGGGTGGGGGTGTGAGGGAGGGTGCTGGGGTGGGGGTATGAGGGAGGGGGGCTGGGGTGGGGGTGTGAGGGAGGGGGGCTGGGGTGGGGGTGTGAGGGAGGGGGGCTGAGGTGGGGGTGTGAGGGAGGGGGGCTGGGGCGGGGGTGTGAGGGAGGTGCACTCTCGCAGCCTCCACCCTCCCCCAGCGTGAACAGCTGGACCAGTCCCTTGCCTTGCCTCCGTGGGGTGCATAGAGGGTCAAGGGGACTGTGCATCCATCCCCGCTTCCTCCCTACTTCCTGATGCTCCCATCTCTTGCTCTGGGGGCCAGGCCACTGTTTGACCAGCGCTGGGGTTCAAATGGAAGGTGATTCTATTGCCGCTGCAGGTCCCTGTGGAGAGTGGATGGAAAGTCAGGTCATGAGATCTAGGAAAGAATGTAGGTTAATTAAAGTTTAAAACACCTCTTTCTGCAGAGCTTCCTTGAGTCAGCCCTGAGCATGAGAGAGGCGCCGGCAGGGGTCCTGGCTGCCTGGGGGCTGTGGCCTTCGGATGGTGCCAGCGCCATTGTCCCCATGGAAGAGTGGCCTGAGTGTGCCTTCAAGCTTTCATGCTTTTGAGCAACATTGAAATTCATCCCTGTACATCCTTGACTGCCTGGGAAACATCCTAATTCAAGCCGAGAATCTGGGTCAGCTGTTTATAGAATAGTATTTGCTGAATGAAACTGGCAGCCCAGACAGCGAGAACTTCTTGGGGAATGGCCGCCAAAGAGGACCTGGCCGTGAGCTCATGCCTGCGACCTCCACTTTGCACTGCACGGTCACTTCCATTCTCAGAGTGTGTTCATCTCATTACACCCTCCATGGACCATGCAGGGAAAAGGCAAAAGCACAGCGTGGCTTGAGGAGAGGCTTCTCTTGAGGACGAGGTGTCAAGGGCAGGAGCTGCCTTACCTGCAGCACAGGTGACCTGGCCACTGTGTGCAGCCCTGTGCCCTGCCCACACCCCCGTCCCCAACACGCAGGTGCACACATGGACCCACATGCAGGGTGCAGGGTGGGGGGGCCTGTGTCCCTGGGCTGGGCTCTGAGACTCTGTGGCTCTGGGACTGTGCCTGCTTTGTCTTTTTAAGCTCTAGAGCCTGGCTCAGCATCTGATTTTTTTGGGTAATATAACAAACCTTTGTAGAGTAAGTGAGGGAGAGAACAGTCTTTGTAAACTCCGAACCCGAAGACAGCGCTGAGCAGTGCCGTGGTCCTACAGGTTATTTTGTAGATGAGGCCGGAGGGACCCTGGGAGGAGAAACCATTCCTGGGAATGAAGGCTGGAAACCTGGTACTCCGGGCAGAGCCCACAGAATGGTCGGGGTCTCCTGTCCTGGGCAGAGGCTTCTCCCACTCGGTGTTTCTTCTTGATTGAGGAATAGAGGCTGACACTGCTTCCTTGCTTTCTGACTTTTCCCACTGACCCCCAGGCTGAGCCCTGGGAAGGCAGAGGCTGCCTTCGGCCCTGAGGCTTTTCTTCCAGAAAAGCTGTCCCCGGGGCAGACAGGGGCTGCCGCATCTATGCCTGGGTCCCTGGTGAGGAGGGTTGTTATTTGACTCCAAGCTCTCTCTGTTGTCACTGTCTCTTAGTATTTAGTGTGACGACACTTGAGTGTATGCGTGCATGTGCATGTGTGTGCATGGACGTGTGTGCCTGCACGTGTGCACACACTGGGCAATAACGCAAACGTATAGATTTACTTATTTGAGACGGAGTCTTGCTCTGTCATCCAGGCTGGAGTGCAGTGGTGTGATCTCAGCTCACTGCATCCTCTGCCTCCCAGGTTCAAGCAATTCTCCTGCCTCAACCTCCTGAGTAGCTGGGACTACAGGTGCCCACCACCACAGCCAGCTAATTTTTGTATTTTTAATAGAGACAGGGTTTCATCATATTGGCCAAGCTGGTCTTGAACTCCCGACCTTGTGATCCGCCCACCTCGGCCTCCCAAAGTGCTGGGATTATAGGCGTGAGCCACCGCGCCCGGCATAAACATATTTCTTACAGTGGGGTCACAGTCAAAAGCTTGAGAAGTGTTCAGAGAGGCTCCATCCATGTGTGTGTATGTGTGGGGCAGGAGGAGTGTGTAGATAGATTTTCCCATCTTTCTTAAGGTAGGGAACTTTCCAGCAGTTTTTGGGAGCGATCAAGGAAAGGCTGGAAGAACGTTGGGAAGAACTGCTTGGGTCAGTCTCCCTTGGTTGGTGGGTTGGTTATTTATTTATTTATTTGAGACAAGGTTTCACTCTCTTGCCCAGGCTGGAGGGCAGTGGCGCGATCTCAGCTCACTGCAACCTTTGTCTCCTGGGTTCAAGTGATTCTCCTGCCTCAGCCTCCCGAATAGCTGAGATTACAGGTGCGTACTACCATGCCCGGCTAATTTCTGTATTTTTTGGTAGGGATGGGGTTTCACTGTGTTGCCCAGGCTGGTCTTGGACTCCTGACCTCAAGTGATCCTCCTGCCTTGGCCTCCCAAAGTGCTTGGATTACAGGCGTGAGCCACCATGCCCGGCCTCCCTGGTTATTTAGATGATGGGCAAGCAGGCCCCAGGATGAGCACACGGGGGTTTCGCTGCTGAAACCAGGACAAGTTGGTTGTGCTAGTGAGGCCAACCGGACCAGGAGACGTTTCAGCTTAGAAGGCAGCTATGCATCGTGGAGAGACTGTGGGCGGAGCTGTGGTGGAGACCGGCCTGGATGGGTTGCCTGACCCCCTGGCACCCTGGCTGGAGCTGGGTGAGGGCCTGTGGGGGCTGTCATCAAGCCTCACCCTGGGGACGGCTGTGGCGGCCAAGCAGAGCAGGCCGTGGCTTCCGTGGCTCGCCCAGCCTTCCCACGGCATCCGCACTCTTGGGCTTCTTGGGCATCCCCCAGCCTTGGTCTCTCGCAGCTGCCATTGCCTGGGGAGGGGAGGTACTCTGCAAAAGTCCCCCAAACATGGCACTGATGGAGCTCAAACTTCAAGCATTCTGGCAGTCTTTGCTGGGAGCCCCGTTTGTTGGCTGCTGCTGTGGGGAGGGAACAGCCCCCTGCCAGCAGTCGTCCTAAGATCAGGGCCTATGCCTTGGTGGCAGGAGCTGGGATTCCATCTGCCGTCAGACCCACCTCCCCAAGGCCAGTTGACGGAGTCGTGTTGGTCAGACCCGCCTTGGAGCCTCCCTGGGGCCTGAGCTCCCCCACCTCTGGACCACCTACTTGGCTAGGACTGGGTCTCAGGCTCTGGGCAGCCAGGATAGCGTGGCCACCAGCGCTTCTGCTGTTCCCAGTGTGGAGGCGGACACGCTCCATGCCAGGGCCTGAGCAGGGCATGTCATTTGCACTCCCAGTGGTGCAGAGTGACACCTGCATTGCTGAAGCATTCTCCGGCTCTTGTTTCTGAAGAAAAGTTGTATTACGGAAAGGTCCGACATTCACAGGAGCAGAGCAAACAGGAGCACTCACAGCAGAGCAGACACCTGCGCCTTGCCCAGCATCTCAACAAAGCATCAGCCAGCCTTCCTTCCTCCTTCCTCCTCCCTTCCTCCTTCCTTCCTCCTTCCTCCTCCCTTCCTCCTTCCTTCCTTCCTCCTTCCTTCCTTCCTTCCTTCCTTCCTTCCTTCTTCCTTCCTCCCTCCCTCCCTCCTTCCTTCCTTCCTCCTTCCTCCTCCCTTCCTCCTTCCTTCCTTCCTCCTTCCTTCCTTCCTTCCTTCCTCCTTCCTTCCTTCCTTCCTCCTTCCTTCCTTCCTTCCTCCTTCCT
>NW_016109864.1:2727-3794 GCF_001604975.1 Cebus imitator | reverse complement strand
AGACCTGGGCAGGAGCCTGTTGTTCTGCTTAAGTCTGAGGGTGGTGGAGCTGGAGACCTGGGCAGGAGCCTGTTGTTCTGCTTAAGTCTGAGGGTTGTGGCTCTAAACGTGGTGCCAATGTTGGGGGAGTAGAGAGAGGGGATCACAGGCTGCCACGTGAAACCGTAGGTGTAACTGTACCTCAAGAAAGTTAAACGTGGGAACTGGTCAGTCCTGGTGATCAATGCATTCATTTTTCTCTTACACAGTTTGGATTTCTTTTCTATTTCATGAGACAGAATGATCCTGGTTAATGCTTTCAGGGTTTGAGAAGCTTAAGAAAGCTAAGTGACGATTGTAATAATAATAATAATGGGAATTATACTGTAATTATCCTTACTGAGAGAGACAAAAATCACACACACAATATATATGTCTTTTCAATCAGTTAGTAAAATAAAAAACAAATGGATAAATGGACCCAAGCAAAGCTATAAACAGTTGTTTCGTGGAGAAGTGTTGGAGGACAGAGATTAATCTGAGAGTTGCTATTGATGGAGAAACTGAGAACTTAGCATTTTCCCTTGAGGTTTTGGTGTGGAATGATATTCTGTGTGTTCTGACAACTGAGTCTGTTCGTACAGCCTGGTGATGCATTAGGTGTTACAGAAGGGCCTCTCCCAGCTGGTCCTGCCTCTCTGCTGTGATGAGTGCGGCCTCTGGTCCCCAACCACGGACTGTCTTGAGAGGAGACCAGGCCTGTGAGCACACGGTTGTCCATGGTGAGGTTCCATGGATGGAGCGCAGGGATGCTCCTGATGTGCCTTCCTGATGCTCATCTGCTATCTTGCTATTAATGCATCTTGTTTATAACTGTCTTCTAAAGATTGGATAGAAAAAAGCATTTGAAGGCTGGGCACGGTGGCTCAAGCCTGTAATCCCAGCACTTTGGGAGGCCGAGGCGGGTGGATCATGAGGTCAAGAGATCAAGACCATCCTGGTCAACATGGTGAAACCCCGTCTCTACTAAAAATACAAAACATTAGCTGGGCATGGTGGTGCGTGCCTGTAATCCCAGCTACTCAGGA
>NW_016109864.1:0-1152 GCF_001604975.1 Cebus imitator | reverse complement strand
GAGAATCAGAGGCGAGAGGAGGCCGAGTCAGGCGGGGGTCGCAGGTGGTCGTGAGGACTTGGCTCCTCCTCTGAGCCAGGTGGGATTAGCAGGGGATTTTAACCAGAGCAACCATGGGGTCACCCTCATGTATTTTGCCATGGTTGGCTCAGCTGACCTCACCTCTTGAACAAGCCTTGGCCTTGGCCACCCAGAGGCCCATGGCTGAGGGCTTAACTCCTGGCGTGGCCACTGACACATCCACGTTTGGTGCACACATGGCTGGGCAGCCTCGAGATCTGCTCTGCCTGGGCCTCTTGTTGGTGGCATTTCTGGCGTTTGTCCCCTCCCAGGTCTGGCCTATTTATGAGCCTCAGTACACCTCGGCATGAAGAAGGAGGTTTGGCAAATGACTCATAAAGCATCATTTTTAAACATTAGTGCTCACTGCTGTGGGGAGAAAGGGCCACTGAGCATGGATGCTTTCTTTGCTGATGTGGTGTTTTCAATTAAGTGAAAATAAAGAGTCATGCGTCCCTGCACTTACCTGTACCTGGTCTGATTATCAAGCAGCCAGGGAGGCCTCGGGATGTCTTGGATGCTGGAACCATTAGCCAAATGCAAACTACAGGCAGTTCTGTATAAGCTGCTCCCAGGAAAGGGGGAGTGGGTCAGGTGATCCCAACTTCTGCCTCCCGGGTTCAAGCCATTCTCATGCCTCAGCCTCTTGACTAGCTGAGATTTCAGGTACATGCCACCATGTTCAGCTAATTTTTTTTTTTTTTTTTGTAATTTTTAGTAGAGACAGGGTTTTACCATGTTGACCAGGCTGGTCTCAAACTCATAACCTCAAGTGATCCACCTGCCTCAGCCTCCCAAAGTGCTGGGATTACAGGTGGGAGCCATCGTGCCCGGACCAGTCTTGGTTTTTATGGGATAAACTTCTGTCTTTGCTGAAGTTACATCACGGATACTTGATATAACCATAACTTGAAAAATTGATTAAACCGTAACTTGGCCAAGCTGGTCTCAAACTCCCGACCTTCAGTGATCCGCCTATCTTGGACTCCCAAAGTCGTTACAGGCATGAGCCACCACGCCTGGCCGAATGGGGCTTTATTCTATTTTAATAAAGCAAAATGCATAAGTGTGTAAGTGTGATAATGTGTGTGT